>NC_133662.1:92034259-92295123 GCF_037893015.1 Macrotis lagotis | reverse complement strand
AATCCAGTAGTATTCAGTCAATGTCTAACTTATTCTTGCTATAGAGAGAGGGAAAGAGGGCTGTCAGTTGGTCAGAGGATAGGTGATAGGATCAATATTGGGCATCTTGCCCATAAGAGAAAGCACGTGAAACTAGTCTACTGGGAGGTCATGACTTCCTACTCAGTCTTCTATTTCTCCAATCTTGGGACTATTTGTCTTTCTTAAAATTTTTTCTTTCCAAGCTTCTCATGCTCTGTTGAGATGATTGCAATCTTCCATACATTGTTTTACTTTTTCTTCTTTAAACTTTTTTAACAATAGGACTGAGGGAAGCTCAGTGCTAACCTACATTTGGAAGGTTTTGGTTCCTTCCTTCCTGGTCAATTGTTCATCCTGTTTCATGAAACTAGGGGCTGCTGTTGTGGAAGTGCTGCCATTCTTTTGTCCAAGGATCTACCATCTGCCCCAGGGAGAGTCCCTAACTAGGAATAAAAAATCTTGACTTTATTCCATATTTTGCTGCTAACTCTAGGGCTCTGTAAAATGGAGAGGTAGTTTCCAAAGTTTCCTGTTAGCCTTAATAATCTAGAAAATTTAGTTCCTATTATTCCACTTCATCTCATCCTTAGTTTTAGAGATAAAAGATCATTTCTCTCTGACCTTGGTCAAGTCATAGAGTCACCTTCCCTCTCTGGGAGCCTATTTTACTTTTTTGTAAAATGCTCAAGTTGGACTAAATAATCTTGTATGCCTGTCCAGCTCTAACATGATATCTTAAAGGTTTGGTCAAGGTTAGCTTCAAGCTCTCTTTCAACCCACTTTTCTGATGCTTCTAATTCAGGATAATGTGGAATTAACCTTAGTTCTGTACCCAGGAGACTTGAGTTCAAATCCTATCCTTGAAGCTAATTATTACTGGAATATTGGAGGAAAAATCATTTTTGACCCTTAATTACTTCATCTTTAAAAAAGAGAGGTTTGAAGTCAATGGTCTCTATGGTTCCTTTGGAACTCTAGAGCTATGATTCTATTAAGTGTATGCAGGGCAAAGTTATGTACCAGCTAAAAAAAGACAAAAATCAAACACTCTTTGCCTTTAAATCTTTATATTATATTGGGGGGTGAGGGGGTAAAATTTTTAAAGGTAGAATAAACATACATATATGTATGGTGAAGATCCATAGCAACCGAGAAAGTCAGGAAAGCCCCTATAAAGAAATGAATCCTGATCTGAACCAAGAAAGGAGTAAGGACTTTCCAGAGGTGGAAGAAAGGAATACATTCTGAGAATGTGGGTGAGGTAGGGAGGCACCATGGTAGAAGGAAATAGACTATTGTAGAGAATTTTTTAGATTTATTTGTGAATGTGATCACATTCACTTTTTTTGGGGTGGGATGTAAAATGATGCAAAATTTCATTTCTAAGAACAGAAAGACAGAAAATGTCATATGATGGGAAGGCCTACAATGACTTTGATATGCAAATATACAGAGGTGGCTTAATATAGTTAAAAAAGCATTAGATAAATACAAAACTAAATGAATCCTTGCATCCTACTCAGAATTCTCAAATGTACCTGTTTACTAATTGATTTGGAAATTCCTTCCTGTATTACAGATCAGAATTCATTGATGCTCATTCTTTCTACACAGCTCTTGTCCATGTCTTCCTATAATTTCATCCTAGGGGAGTAATATTTATATGCTAACATTATTGAAGGTTTGGGAAAGTGGATGTTTGCCTACAAAAAATTTATAAAATATTCATATGAACAGAGCACAAGATTTAGATTTTAATCTACCTAGTTTCAGAATATGAAAAAGGACAAAAGCATAAAGGAATATTTAAAAGAAAAAAACAAAGTATTAATCATTTTATTATAGGACTCTGATATATAAAGCAGGGAGAAATGAAGCAAACTAATGTCATAAGTCTATAAATGTCATAATATACAAATGTATATTGTTTAAAGTTGCAAATTGGAAATGAACTTACTCTAGTGATTTTATTTTGATTATTAGTTTTCAATACAATTCATAGAGAAATATATAAAATAAATATTAGATAAAAAGACACTCTCTTTCTATATGTGTGTGTGTGTGTGTGTGTGTGTGTGTGTGTGTATGTAACCAATTTTCATTTCTATAGTATAGATATAATTTGGTAATTATAACCTAACCATCCATCCATCCCATAATATGGATATGGATATGTGTGTGTATATATTTATATATATGGATATATATTATGTGTGTATGTATAGTAGCACCACATATGGTTATACATACCAAATTAGATTTATACTAAAAAATACAAATGCATCAGGCTATGTCTTATTTGTACAGATTTGTAATTTGTAGAATTTTTATCTATAATCTAATCTGACATATATGAATATATACACACAAATATACTCACATAAATATGTTTGTATTACTATGATAAATTTAGACATAGATACGAAGGTAGTTTAACATTAGAAAACAATATAATTAATCATAATAAAAGAAAAACAAATAGATCTATATGACTATCAACAGTTGCAGAAAGAACCTTTGAAAAAAATCATTCATGTTAAAAAATTCTAAAAAGAACAAGAATTGAGATGACATTTCAAATTATAGTTAAAAGGCTACATGTATTACTAAAACCCAGTATTATTTGTAATGAAGAAACATAACCTTTAAAAAAACAGAGGAGTAAAGCAATGATGCTCCTTTTCCTCACTATTACTTGACATAGTCTAGAAATTCTGGTGATAGAAATTAAAACAGAGAAATTAAAAACACAAATTTTGTCATAAATGACACAACTCTCTCTCTCTCTCTCCCTCTCCCTCTCCCTCTCCCTCCCATTTTCCACGTGAACAATTTGCTTGCTGAAAGAGCAGATAAAAGGGACATTTTCATAATAAAATTTAAAAAAAATCCCTTGAAACAATTTTTTAGACTTTGAGATATGTGATAGATCCAGAATATTATAATGACTAGATAGAAAACTTTCCCTCAGATGAATCTTCTGACATGACCTGTTTGAAAGAAGAATAAAGATTGGGATAGCAAATGTTTGAAGGGAATTGTGGTCTGCTAGCTTACTTACACGATTCTTTTTTTTTTTAAATTTTAAAGTTATAGCTGAAATTATAAAGCAAATATGGAGTCAATGGAAAGATTTTATAAGAATATCTGAAATCATAACTAAAAGAAATATGGAATTGTTGAGTTTCATATTATACGTTGGAGAAGAGTTACTGTTTATGAGGAGAAGATATAGGATGATAGGAGGAAGTTATAAGGTAAATTTAACAGCTTAAAAAGTGCATATGTGAAAAGATTTGGCTTTCTGAGAGCTGATTGGGCAAAGCAGTATCTCGTACTATTTGAAGATCTGCCCAGGGATAGGTTTCATGACCTTATTACCATCCTACCACTTAAGAGGGGAAAACTCCTCAGAAACTTAGAATAGATCTGAGGAACCAGCAGTTTTCCAGTTTAAGGGAACTATTTGTCACTAAAAGAGAGTTGACACTTTCTCAGCATCCTGCTGTTGTTGTGTGCCAGAAGAATTTGTCAAATCTCAGTTGACCTCATGGTATTAGAGAATTGATTTTATTCATCAGGAGAATTGTAAGTACCAGAAGGGAAGCAGATAAAAGAGAAACAGTTTTGTCCATGACTCTTGCTGCAGACTCTTTTAAAAAGAATTTTAGGACATAAAAGCCTTCCATACAGAGTTATAAGTCAATCTGGACTCATGAGTTTCTCTTCTCTTGCCTTTTATTAGTAAGTGTTATGATTATTTTTGCTCTGATATTTTGAGTAAAAATCATAATTATTCTTGATTTTTTTCTTATTCTTAAGTATATATTTCATGTTGAGGCAATCATTTATTTGTAGTGCTAGTGGTGATGGTAGACATCTACAGATGTAAAACCATGTATGTATTGTTAGTTTTTCAATGTACTGATTGTTTTTACTCAATATTTCCTTCATCCTCAAAAGAATCTTTATTATAAGGGATTGTTGTCTGAAGGAGGAAAAGAAAGAGCAAAGGGAAAAATTTGGTGTTATAAAAATAAGATACAAAAATTTATTTTAAAAAAATTCAATCTGTTACAAAGATAGATCTTTTTTCCACAAATGGGAAGTCCACTAATTGAGACTCAGAAATTACAGTGGCAAGTAATAGGAGTTTATCCTTTTCTCTCTCCACCACACACCAGGGTTATTAATAGAATCTTAAGACAGAAACTGTTCTGCAGATAGCAGCTTTAGAGAATTACCTGGGAGTTTGTTGAAGTTGAGTGATGTGCCCATATAGTATTGTTAGTAAATGTCAGAAGTCAGATTTAAAGCCAAGTCATGGTGACTTGAGTTTGCAATGTTTTAGCTCTGGCTATATTGGTGGATTCTTTTGACATATCTGCATGTTGCAAATTTGAAGAGTCATGAAAATTATAATGAAGCAATTTTATTATGGAAATTGTTCTTATGTGTCTCATCTGATCTTTTCAATTGATGAGGGCTATCAACTTTCAAATAACAATTTAAACAGATAACAAGGAAATATATTCTAAAAGGACTAAGGACTTGGAATAAAATGATAGAAATAAATTATTATCTACTAATTTCTTCTTACCATTGTTCTATTGCTTTGACAGGAAAATAGCATAAAAGGATGCGTTTGATATTAATTTGAAATATAAAGCAGAATATATACCTAGGGAGGTAGAAATAGTGGGGAAACCACACTCTAGATCTCACACTGTCTCTGTACATGCAAAACCCCAAGTCCATTTGATAGTAGTAGGCCGTAGATATTTTGTCAAAGAAAGAAAAATCTTATTTTTTCCCCTAGTCATCATTTTTGACAGTAAACTATTCAACGGGCCCACAGGGATATGAAGAATTTATTACAGTAATATGTTCTATTGCTATGGTGGAAAAATACCAGTAATCTTTGAAGTTTTCTAAAGTAAATCAAGTAAAGGAGTATAAAAAAAGTCTCAGAAAAAAACATGCTTTCTGAGGTACAATTTTTTTAAAGGACAGCCTAGAAGATATATTATAGAATTTTCTTTAGCTTTGAATATTTGTACAGAACCCATAGAAATGAGTTCATCCTTAGAATTGAAAATAAACTTTGGATTGCAAAATCTACATAACATTTCATATTTATATATAGTTTTCATTCCAGGGTGGCAAGATCTTCTTTAAAAAGAGGATATTCAAATGTACATTGTTGGGAGGAAAATGGTAAGTGAGAATTTCAGAAGTGGGAATTAAAGCTATCATGTAATAGCTTCCTCATCTGTAAAATGAGGGTGTTGGACTAGATATTGAATCTCCAAAATATCTTCCAGCTCTATATTCTATGATACTATGCATGATGCCATTGGTACCTGGAATTAGAGCTGAGGGATCTCATTTCAATCACTTTTTACTAAAAATAATATTTGTTTTTATGCCTCTTATCAAATATATTTTCACTCTTCATAAAAGAAATTTGTGTCTTAAGTATCTATTAGAAAATTTATACATATTTTAGAGCAATTTCATAAGAACAATAACCAATTCAGATGATACAAAATTATGTTCTAGGAACCATGATTCTTTTTTTTTTAATCAAGGAAGGCTTAAAATTTGAGGTAAAGTCCTACAATACAGATCATGTGAACTATGCATACATCCAATTTTAAAATATATATATTTATTTAAGGCAATGGAGTTAAGTGATTTGCTCAAGGTCACACAGCTAGACAATTGTTAAGTGTCTGAGGTCACATTTGAACTCAGGGCCTCCTGACTTCAGGGCTGGTGCTCTATTCACTGCACCCCCTAGCTGCCCCCATACATCCAATTTGAAAGATATCATCTCAATCCTACAGATGTTTGGGGATTATTATATACCTATGCAGATACTTATTCCAAAACCATCATTTTAATTACTTAGGACAAAATATGAAGGGTCACTTACTGTAACAGTTTTGGAACAAAGTTCTGAAATCCAATTTGTGCAAAGCATTATTTGATTTTAAAAATCCCCCCAAAACATCCAATTTGCTAAGTAGAAAGAGGACTGGATTTCAGAGGTCTAGGATATGTATCTTGGCCCAACTGTTTACTAACCGTTTGAACCAGTTACTTAATTTCTCTGGGCCCTGATGACTCTAGTGGGGAAAGTGAAGCTGGAGACTTCACACAATCTTCCCTCACATAAAAATCCAATTCAACAACAAAAAAAATCCAGTTCACTTACATGTTTTAGCATCACTTAGTATCACTTTTAGTATCACTTCCTTGAATGAAGGACACACAAAAAAGCAAATATTTGCATAAGAGGTTTTGGGAAGCAAAGAAATAGAATTTTAGAGGTATTAAAATTTGAATTTAGCTTGGTAATTTTGAAGAGGCATTGAGATAGAATTTGGGGTGGATTGGGAGAAATTTGTGAGGACTTGAGGAATTGAGAAGTAGAAAAAACTGAAAAACCAATGAGAGAGAAGATTCAAGAAGGAAAAAGAAACCTAAGTGAAAGAGGGAGAACGGGGAGGCAAAGTTCAAATGGCCAAGTGGAGGTAGGAATTCCTGGAAGCTCTCCCCCAGATCACTCCAAATGCATTAAAATTATGATTCTAATCAAATTCTAGAGTGGTGGAACCCACAGAAAGACTAAGTGAAACAATTTTCTGGCTCAAGATAACTTGGAAAATTTACAGGAAGGGTCATTCCACCAGAGTTGGGAAGGACTGCAGCACAGCCTGGGTGGCACAGCACCAAGCGAATTGGCTCCAGTCTTCCAGGAACAGCTGGCAGGGTGCCTGGGTCCTGGGGGAGCTTGGGTCCTTGGCAGTGATGAGAGGGGTGGGGTGGTTTCTAGACCTCTAAGCCCAGAGATTGCCAAGGGCAACTTGGAAGGTCACTGGGTAAACTGCTGCACCAGAGTGAGCAAGGAGCCCAGAACATCCCAGACTTCAGTTCAATCTTGATCCTGGGAACCTGCAAAGCTATCATCCAACAGCTTCCTCCAGAGCCCTCTGTCCATGGATAGTAAGGAGGTCAGTGGGGGGTGGGGTTAGGACTCTGTTGCTTTGCCCATATTTAGATCCAGATTGTAGTTTGAATCTCCATACCACCATAGCAGAACAGAGACACTCCTCACAGCTCCAGGTCAGAGGAGAGTGCTTTTGGTCATCCACAGACCAGAGCACAGACCAGGAGAGCAGTCAGAGCCTCTCATAAGATTTTGAAGGAATTGAGGTCCTGGGGGGACCCCCAAAATCTTGAGAAAGTTCATTAAATCAAGTCAAAAGACCAGAGAAATGAGCAAGGAAGAGAAGAAAAAGAATCTGACCATAGACAATTACTTTGTTCTCATGGTGGATCAAAATGTACACTCAGAACATGACAGTGTCAAAGCTTCTAGATCCAAAGCTTACAAGAAAAACAGGAATTGGTCTTAGACTGTGGAAGAGCTCAAAAAAGATTTTGAAAATCTGTTTCAAAGTTCAGCATATATTCTCAGGGGGAAAGAGGGATGTTTGATGAAAAACAAGTAAGGGAGTTAGAGGAAAAAATGGGAAGAGAAATGAGAGTGAATGCAGGAAAATCATGAAAACCAAGTCGACAACTTAGTGAAGGAGGTACAAAAAATACCAAAGAAAATAACATGTAAAAAAACAGTTTAGGGCAAATGGAAAAGCAGTCCTTTAAAAGCTTTTGCAATGGAGTGGAAGAGGGAATGGTGAGGGGGAATGAGTCATTGGAAGTTACTAAGAGAGGAAATAATATACACACTCAATAGGGTATAGAAATCTACATTACCCTAGAGGAAAAAAAGGAGAGGAAAGGGATGGAAGAAAGGGGCCAGGGGGAAGGGAGGGGGGTATAGATGACAGAAGAGAGAGAAGATCATTGGAGAGTGTAGTCAGATGCAATGCACTTTTGAGGAAGGATGGGGTGAAAGGAGAAAGAGAATAGAATAAATGGGGATGGGGTGAATAGGATGGAGTTGCTAGCAATAACAAATGTGGGGAAAATATTGAAGCAACTTCTTTGATTGACTTAGGATAAACAATGTGATCCATCCTAATAAACAGAGCTGGTGGTATCTGAACATGGACTGAAGTACACTTTTTTCTCTTACTTTATTTTTCTTGAGGTTTCTCTATTTTTGTGGGGAAAGGGGTATTAATGTTTACTTTTATAACAAGACTATTGTAGTAATGTAAAAATAAATAAATAAATTGAATGTAAAAAAAAGAGTTGTCACTTCTTGGCATTGTCAAATTGTTAATCACCAGGACTTGATATCATAAGAGTAGCAAATTTATACCCCCTCACCTTTTAGACTGCTAAAATCTATCAATTCATCTAAAGAATTTATTATATACCAGGCACTATGCTAAAGGAAAGAAATACAAAGGAAAAAGCAAAATCAGTGCTTACTCTCAAGAAGTTTTTGTTCTAATGTATGAATAAAATTCTATAGATACACACCTGAAAGAAAGGATGGACAGGGACAGGAATGGGAAGATAAGAAAGGGTTTTTAGAGTTGCTTGGCTAGCTACCAACAGAGCTATGGCAGCAGTTCTTATGTAGATTGTTTTTGACCAAATCTTGGAGGGAGGGGAAGCATGAGAATTATCTCTGCTCTCCTTTCTGGGGTAAAATAAGCCCTAAGCCCTACAGACAATGCTATGTGATAAAAGGAACAGCCCAGAGACTACCAGCAAAAAAAAATAGAAAGAGGGGGAAGAGGGGGAAAAGACAGGAAGAAACCAAGGAACATAAGCAAGAGTGGTGTTCACAGAACTCAGTCTAAAGGAGGACTAGAGGAAAAAGAGAAGAGGATAAACAAAGAAAGTGAAGAAGAAAGAGATTGGTAAGACAAGGTAAGAAGTTTATAGGACTATGAAAGAGAAGTTGGTTGCAGTTGTTAAGGTGCCATGAAAGGAAGATATTGATGAGGTAAGAAAGTCCTAAGTAGCTGAAACCAAAAGTAACAACTCCAGAATTGAAGACCCAAATGGGATTTTCCTACCCAACTATTGAATCTTAAAATTATAGAATTTATTCAAAATTCTATTATCTTGTCAGAAAATGACTGTCTTCTTTACATTTTATTTGTTTATGAAAGGTGCTGAGCTGTGATTTTAACTCTAAATAAATTATAGAGAATTGCTTAGGACACCAAGATATTAATATTAAGGTGTTTTCTATTAAATATACCAAGGATCTTTCAAAATGGGGGGGGTCTGGGACTCCTTGCTGACCTGTAACATCAAACCAGAGCAGACAGGGATCTGACTGGATGGGGTATATGACCAACTGATTAGTAGATGGGAAGAGAGTTTGCATTCTATCCACCCATTAATAGCTGATCAATTGTAGGACATCACTTGTCTCAACCTGTTGTTGGTTCCTAGGGTACTCGTTATTGCTCAGTTATATCAGTTGTGTCTGACTCTTTGTGATCCCATTTGGGGTTTTCTTGGCAAATATAATGGAGTATTTTGTCATTTTCTTCTCCAGCTCATTTTGCAGATGAGAAAACTGAGGCAAAAGGGGTTAAATGACTTGTCCAGTATCACATAGCTAGTAAGTGCCTGAGGCCAGATTTGAACTCAGGAAGATGAATCTTCTTGATTTCAGGCCAAGCACTCTCTCCACTGTGCCACCCAGCTGCCCTAGCTGACACATAGTAAGTATTCAAGACATGTTTATTTACTTGCCTCTAGTTGGTATAAGACAAGGCATCCCTTTTCTGGACTTTATGTTGACATTTTTCTAGACTTGATGTCAAAACTTTTAATCCACCATGCCATCTAGCTGCTAAAAAGGACTTATTAGCTAATTATATAATCTAAATACTACCTACATCAGTTAGGTAAGTGACATCGGCAAAATTTTACCCCATACCTTGTCCTCAAAATCATGCTGTTGCATCCTCAAAGGGTGGATGCTAAACTTGGAGGCAGTGAATGATAAGCAAGAATCTTGAATTTTACTTTTCCATTTTGAGCAGAATAGAGGGAGTCACAACAATGAGCTGGTATGGATGAAGTGTGATCTGTATCACAAATATGTTTCTTATCTTTCCCCTTCTGTAAATATCCCTTTCCCAAATTTCCCCATCAAGGTCAAGGCCACCATTACTCTTCTGATTCTTTCAGTTCTCACAACCTCAGTTAATAACATCTTTGATTCTTCACTTTTCTTCACCTTATATCCACATATCTCATCTTGTTTGGTAGGCAAACATTGTAACTTTCACATTTATCCCCTGATCTACACTGACACAACTACTACCCTCCTCTTCTCTCACCTGTTTTATTGCAATAGCTCCTCATTTGTCTTCCTATTTCCTCTATCTCCACTGCAACCATCTCCCATAAAGATTTCACTACAATTTTCTTTTCCTAGAGGTCAAGTCTGACCATCTAATTCTCTTATTCGATAAACTTCAATGGTTCCCTTTTGACTCTAATATCAAATATTTAATGTTTAACCTAACACTTTTTAAAAAAATTTAATCTTATAAGGTGTACAATCAGTACAGAATTATATGTTTATCATTTAAAAATAAATAAATTGATGATGTGTATGATCAAAAAGTTTAGAGACCACTTCCCACCATCACATTGTTTCTCTTTCTTGTTAAAGCTTATTTATCATCCAAAGAGCCTGAATCATTTCACAGCTGGTTATCCATACAACACACCAACCAACCCATACTCAGCAGGGATTAAGTGCTTTCAAACTCATTGCACAAAGTACAGGATGGAGAAGGAAGGGCCCATTCTGGGTGAGCAGCAGCTGTGGAGCCAGCATCTGGGTTCTGTGATAATCACCTCCTGTGAATCATCCCAGTGCATGCGCAGCACTGGCTGAGCTCAGGGAGCCTTGAAGCTAGTCCATCTGCTCTTCAGTCAGCCTTCTCCCTTTGTCAGGGTCACATTTTGTGTCAGCTGCAGTAGCTAACTGCTTTTTGTGGCTAGATAAGGGGGTTGTGGGGTCAGAAAGACAATGGGAACTGTGACTCTGCAGGTGGCTTAAGATGCTCTAATCATTTCCCTAGGGATAAAGAACTGAGCATTGTGAAATGGAAATATAACTTTAAGAATGACATTTTTCATTGCAAAAAGCAGTTTTGCTCTTCCTCATGTCCCACTACCATACATATTTTGAAAACAAACTACCATTTTAGAATTAGCGATTTTTTTTAAAAGGCAAGATCACATTTACATAACAATACAATGTTTACAAAACATTTTGCCCATTTAGCTGTGAAGGATGCAGTATGGACATTATTTCCATTTTATAGATGAGAAAATGAGCTTCCTTGGTTTCCTAATCTTCATAGTTAACAAGAACAGTTGGAGTTTGGTTTTAAGAAGCCAGGTCTCCTGACTCTAAGGGTAATATTGTCTTTCTGCTGTCTTCCTAGTTTTAAGTATATTTAAATTTTATAGCTAGTTTTACCTAATTCCCAGGTTCCTGAAGTCTATCTAATTATTTTACTGTGACTAATACCTATAAGTCCTTCTTTGAGTTATCAAAAGAGTTCGAGTCTACTCCAGGTGATGGTATCTATTATTGTTCACATATTCTATTTTTTTTTTTTTAGTTTTTGCAAGGCAATGGGGTTAAGTGGTGTGCCCAAGGCCACACAGCTAGGTAATTATTAAGTGTCTGAGGCCAAATTTGAACTCAGGTACTCCTGACTCCAGGGCCAGTGCTCTATCAACTGTGCCACCTAGCCACCCCCAAACAAATTTTAATCTTAATCATGTCTGACTGTCTGTGACCCATTTGGTATTTTCATGGCAAAGATACTGGAGTGGTTTGACCTTTCTTTCTCTAACTCAGGTGAATGAAGGCAAGCAGGGTAAGTGACTTATTCAGAGTCACACAATTAGTATTTGAGATCAGGTGAAAATAAGTCTGCCTGACTCCAGGAAGGGACACCATAAGTATTTGTATGTATATGGGTATGTATATATGTATGCATTCTGATTAATCATAAAATCAACCAACCCAAACTCATAAAAAATTAAGTACTTTATATGTATATATATAATATATATATATATATTATATATATATACATATATATATATATATAATATTCTCTCAAGATAACATAAGCTACTAAAGAGCAGGGATTGTTTTGTCTTTGTCCATGTATCATTAGTGCCTAAAATAGTGCTTGGTTCCTAGTAAGCAATTAGTAACCCTTGGAGATAACCCACATATTTCAGGGCAGGTTCCCTGGAGGATGGTTACCCCAGGTTCAATATACTCTGTGTACTCATGCTTCTGAAACTGGTTCACAATTCCTTTACTGATGACTTTATTTTTTATCTGGTCATTCAGAGAATACAATTATCTTGTAGGATAATAATTTGCCCAAAGAACATAGCAGAATATTCCCTCACATGTTCCTCCCCCTCCCACCAATAAGTTTGTGATACACTATTACAAACATAGACCATCAATGGGAAGAATGAGCAAATAGAGAGATTAAAACAGGACAGTCCATTATATAAAAACTATATATAAATAAGCAACTCACATTGATAATGCTACAGGATCTCCAATATCCTCTTTTTTTTTAGGTTTTTGCAAGGCAAATGGGGTTAAGTGGCTTGCCCAAGGCCACACAACTAGCTAATTATTAAGTGTCTGAGGCTGGATTTGAACCCAGGTACTCCTAACTCCAAGGACGGTGCTTCATCCATTATGCCACCTAGCCATCCCCCAATATCCTCTTATAATGCTTATAATGACTCCTACATTACTTTTCTGTAGGTTAGATATCTTGGCTAGTTGAATTGTTCTGCTGGTCTACTGTGGACCTGCTCTCTACTAGATCCCTGTTTTGCTGAGCTCATGGATCCTACTCTCTACTGGACACATCCATCGATTGGTTGGCAATAGTCTCCATGATCCCTTGGTTGGGGCTAAGCTTAAATTCTTTAGTGGAACACTGGTTGACTTTTTCAGTAAGAAGCACATGTTTTTCTCTAAGATGAGAAGAAAACTTTTCTATGTGCTGCTCCCTCCACTTTGACTGTGAGATTTGCCAAGTGTTTAAAGCTGGAATCCCAACTTCAGGTGCCCAGCCTTCTCCCTTTGAACTCCTTCCTAACAGAAGTTTGAGATTCAGGAAGCAATGTTCTTGAAGACAATATCCTTTCTGGATAACATGTCAGTGTAGGTCTTCTTTAACCATGATCTTCTGCTGCAAGATGCTGTGAGAGAGGGAGAAAACAGGATAGATCCCTTCTTTCTCTTGCTGCAGCTTCTAGAAGGGTCAGACTCTCTCTCTCTCTCTCTCTCTCTCTCTCTCTCTCTCTCTCTCTCTCTCTCTCTCCCCTTATTTTCAAACTCTGTCTCTCCTGAATATCCAGTTAAATGAGTAGGCAGAGAAAAGGACACCCAGGGACAAGCCTATTTTCTCTGTCAAGCTGTAGACCTTTTTTTCAGATCTTTTTGTATAAAAATGGGCCACTCAAAATTTGATGCCTTTAATTTTACTAATGCATTGGGGTAATTCTCCTACACTCCCTGCCCAAATCTCTAGTTTAATAAATAGATGAGAAGTTTTCTGAAAACCTCAATAAATGTTTGTAGATTAATTGACTGATATGGACTAATGTTAAAGGTCAAGAAGTCATACTGAAATGGAGATGCCTATTTATTTATTCAACTAACAATATTTTTCAAAACTAATTGAATGAATTGTCAGAAAGATGTACATGTCAATCAGGCTAGACATCCTGGCATTATTTAAATTAAATGTAGTTGTCTAAGAAAGCTTATCAGATTTATAGTAGATATACTTATAATACTAGATTTTTTCCTTTCCTGTTGGCCTTAAAGCACAAACTTTGCTGCTGTTTTGCCTCAACTGACCCTTTTCAAAAAAACAGAAACCATTTCCCAAATTCTCTGCCATCTAATATCTCCCATAGCCTTATAACCTGTGCCAAATACAGCTTTGTGGATCCTACATATCCATAAAGAGAAATAATTATACTTCATCAGAGCTTCCCCAGAGCCTATCTCACATCCTCTTGTAAGGCACAAAGACAGCACTTGCTGTGATGTTGGGATACCCTGGTGCATTGCAAAAAACATCACTGACATATTGCAAAAAGTTAGGTTTTCCTTGTCTCTTTTCTTTTGTGGACTGCTGTTCAAGTTACTCCTGCTCATGTTTGATTCATCTATAATTTTCCTTTTGTTTTCTCCACTGCTTCCCCAAATATTTCCCTTTCTTCTCCATATTTCTATACTCTCTCTGATCTTATCTATTTCTATACCATTCCAACAGTCACCTTTTCTTCTAATCTGAGCTGCTCCCCCATTGTAGCTGCTATTACAGAGCCCCATTACCATCTCTCTTTTAATTTTGCCTACCTTTTCATTATCTGAGGTGACAGTATTGCAAAACTAGTCCACCCCATTATTCTCTTTTTTACTCAAAGTAATTTTTGATAAAATTATTCTCTATATGTTTTGTGGTGGTGTGTTTCTGCTTCCTCTACTTCCCTTCAGATGAGCCAGAGTAAATCTGGAAATTTACATATAACCATTGAACTTGAAAAGTACCATACTTAATTGCTTGCAAAAATAATGCACTAAATGGGATTTCAGGGATCATAACTGTTAATAAACCAATAAAGGATATTTCTCAGTCATATTTCCTTTACAAAAATTATGAGAAAGAATACATATATAGGTTCAATCTGAAATTGCACATTTTATGACTAGCCCTGGCAACATAACATCACTGGAGGCATTCAAAATGGAGACTGGATGGTTACTTGTCACAGTTTTGTGGAGAGAATCATTATTCAGGTATGAGGTTGACTAAATTAGTTCTTAAGCTGGATCCTATCAATAGATTTAAGAAGATTCCTGAACTTGGATGGGAAAAAATAATTTTTATTTTCACCAATGTCCTACTGAAATTTTACATTTATTTCTATTATGAATGTAGGCAACAAACATAATTCTAAGAAAGGGCCTATATGCTTCATCAGACTATCAAAGCAGTCCTTGAGGCAGTTAATTAGCATAATTGAAAGAGTTCTGGGTCTGGAATAAGTATTACCTGAGTTTCAATCAGGTCTCAGGTACTTATTAGCTGATGAACCCTAGGTAAGTTATTTGGAGTCAGGAGGTCCTGAGTTCAAATAAGCCTTAGACACTAGTTACCTGGCTGTGTGACCTTCAGCAAGTCACTTAACCCCATTGCCTAGCCCAAAACAAAAACAACAATAATTAGAAGAGCAAAAAGATCATTTCCAATTTTGAGACACTACAGTCTTGTGATAGTGAAGGTAAAGACACTGAGACTATGTTATGCTTTATAGAATAAAAAAATTCTATGCTTATGTATGTTACTTTCTGTAACTTTTTTTGATTCTTTTGCTACATATTCTTGACTAGACTGGAAGCACCTGGAATGTGTGGTGGTAACTTCTTTTTATTTTGTTTGCATCTAGAGGACTTAATAGAAGATCCTTAACATAATGAAGCACAGATGCCCATGTGAAATGATACATTTGAAATTATTCAAAAGATTGGTAAAGACAGTTTGCATAATTTTACATCAATCAAAGGTTTTAAGGAAAATGTGAGCTCCTACTTCAAATAGATGCCAATACTGCCAAAATTTACCAGATAATGTTAAAGCTGCCAGTGGTATACAATACTTGGCATTGAACAGCCAAGTAAGAGTTGATAAGATGTTCTTTTACACATGGCAAAAGCTATTTTATTTCACTAATGAAGGGCAAAAAGGATAGATATATATCACTATTAATGTAAAAAGTACCTTATAATGTAAATGATTTATGTATTAGGGTGACAACTGGGTTCTCTATTAAAGATGCATCATCCTTGAATCAAAATATCTTTGCTTCTGGAGGTTAGTGTCTAGCCCTTTAATATTAAATTAACTTTTAGAGAAATGTGACACAGAATTGAGTAGCATAAAAGTTAATGAGAAACAAATGAATGTGAAAAGGATTTTTAATTTATAATTAAGTGATCCAGTAGGAAGTACATTCAGTACTGTAAAGATAAATGTTAGAACAAGAAATTTGTTATCAAAGAGAGTGCATACTATTAAAAATAAAGTAAATGGCACAACACTGGTTTCTAAAGGAGGTAAAAAAAATCACTAAAAGCAGTATCAGAGATTTCTTCTAAATGAGCACCACATTATGCTGGTGCAATTCAGTAGAGAGCAACATAGAATTACATCTGTACAACAGAGCTGAGAGATTTGCTCTAGTATTTTTGAGAGTAGGTTTAGGCATTTTGAAAGTGAAAGTATTTTTTTCACACAATCATAAATTTTAGATTTGAGATATCTTGGAAGTCATTGAGTTCAATTCCATTATTTTAAAGATGAGAATATAGAGGCATGGAGAGGTGAAGTGATTTGCCCAGGAACACATGTATGATTTAGATGTATGATTTAAGATTTGAACTCAGCTCTTACTGATGCTAAGTTCACTGCTCTTTCAACGTAGTGTGAACTTGGTAGGGAAGATTTTTGTTCTAAGTGTACATCACATTTGATGATCACTGAAATCTCTTTTATATCTTAAATTCTGTGATGTAGACTCATTACAAAATAAGATATGTGTTCTCCATAAAATGGCACTTAAGAATGCCCCCCAAAGTCCATTTCATATGATATATTAATTGATGGAAAATGATAAGCTTATGATAAAATAATAGCAATCAAAATATGTCACAAAATAGAAAGACAAAATAACTAGCTTCATTTTTCACCTTGGCAAGATCATTGAAAGGAAAAATAAACACAGCAAGAACAAAATAGACTTCACTGAAAAAATAATTTCATTTCTAAGAAACAAATAGATTGTTAACATACTAGATTTCCCATATACATAGTGATGTGAGGGGCCTCAAAAAGCTTGTATCTCCCAAATATATCTTCCACTGACCTGATAGTCCCATTTTTAGAAGCAGGGACATTGTCTCCAGAAGGCCACTATTTTAAATGAACATATTGTCATTTTAGCAAGGATTAATGAATTTTGGCACAAAGGAGATGAAATTAATGACAAGTAAGCTGCATTTGGAAGAGGATAACTTGAAATAATAAGCACTTACTGGTGATAGCTCACATTAGAGATTTGAACCCTGAGAACCATGAAATCTTAGGTTTGTCATTTGTCTTGTGTTCTTTCTCCCTAAGCTAGGAAAGAACACAACACAAATGACATCTTTTGGAATGCTGTTGAGGGACATTTCTGAAAATGTACATATTTCTAGGGTAACTCAGCTCCTGCTTTCAAAAACTTTGTGAAAGCTGTTGGATTGTAATAAAAGAACATTCTGGAGTAGTGGAAAATATTCTAGGTTTGAAAACCTAGCTCAAGTTTCACACCTACCACTTACTTACAATTGTGTGTATTGGCAGATTAGACTCTGAGCCTCACTAAAAATGGAGAGAAAATTACTTGGACTCTCCATCTTTCAGAGTTGTTGAGAGTAAAGTAAACCACTATATAGATATATATTACTTTAGAAATGAAGAAAATGATCTGAACTGTTAATGGAAAGAGACTCAGAAGGATGATAGACATTAACAGTAAATAGTTAATGAAGAAGTTCATTTGCTACAATATGGAATCCTGAGGGATCAGACAATTTTGTCAAAGATCTTTTGCTGCTTTTTAAATCTGTAGCCTGCTTTATAAATTGTATTTTGGTGAATTCATGAGTTTTGAATAACTAACATGGCCAACCTGGATTGCAGTTTCCTGTGCTTTTCCATGTATGAAAGTAAATGGCCTGAAGGCGTGATTGCTCCTTTCTAGGTAACTATTAAGTGGAGAGTGACATGAATATTTTAAATGATAGAGGCTTCCTATGTAGGTGTTAGTGCAATATGAATAAAAGGGTTCTGTTTTAGTGGTAATGAGTGGCTAAGGTTGAATTTTAAGATCATGTAAGGTTCAAAGTTTGTGTGTCAATGCATCTGATCTTTGATTTAGGCACTCTTTTACCAGTGCAGGTAAAAACCTATATGTACCTGCTCTTCCTATGTAATGTTTATCTGTGGTCATAATAACTTACATTTAAATAATAATTTAAAGTTTATGGTTAAAAGCACACTTTGAATTTATGAGAATGGAGAGAGAAATAGATAGAGGCCTAAGAGCCAGGAAGTACTGAATCTAATAGGGATAGTTAAGTGATACAGTGGAAATAGTGCTGGGTCTGGAGTTAGGTAGACTCATTTTACTGAGTTCAAATCTGACCTCAACCATCTAATATTTGTGTGACTATTGGGTGTCACTTAACTCTATTTGCCTCAGTTTCCTCCTCTATAAAATGAGCTAGGGCAGGAAATGGCAAATCACTGAAGTATCTTTGCCAAGAAAACCCCAAATGTAATTAGGAAGATATTAGGTTATGTGATGTCAGTATAAATCACTTAACCTCTCCATGCTCTTAGCAACTCTCCAAGTTAAGTTCAGAATGGGTTTTGACCTGCCTTGATGAATCTGATGAATTTTCCATAGTAAGTAAAAAGAAAAACAGGATGAGTCCCTAATCCTATCCTGTAAGTTTAAAGCATGGTTGTTATATTGTAAGGAAGGTCTGACCTCTAGTATTGCCTGAGATACATATTAATTGAAATAAATACACACTTCTCAGACCATGATGCAATAAAAATTACATGCAATAAAGGGTCATGGAAAGATAAACCAAATACTAATTGGAAACTTAATAACATAATCTTAAATAATGGGTGGATGAAACAGCAAATAATAGAAATAATTAATAATTATATCCAAGAAAATGATACTAAGGAGACATCATGCCAAAACTTATGGGATACAGCCAAGGCAGTTTTGAGGGGAAACTTTATATCTCGAAATGCCTATATGAATAAAATAGATAAAGAGGAAATCAGTGAATTGCAACCAAACTAAAACTAGGAAAAAGTACAAATTAAATATCCACAATTAAATGACAAATTAGAAATTCTGAAAATTAGGGGAGAGATTAATAAAATTGAAAGCAAGAAAACCATTGATCTCATAAATAAAACTAGGAATTGGTTTTATGAAAAATCCAATAAAATAGACAAACCTTTGGTTAATCTGATAAAAAAAGAAGATAATCAAATTACCAATATCAAAAACAAAAAGGGTGAACTAACCACAAATGGGGAGGAAATTAAAGAGATAATTCAGAGCTACTTTGTCAAACTGTATGCCAATAAATTGGACAACCTGAGTGAAATTGATGAATACCTACAAAAATACAAACTGCTCAGATTAACAGAAAAGGAAACAAAATACTTAAATAACTCCATTTCAGAAAAAGAAATGGAAAAGACCTTCATTAAACTCCAAAAGAAAAAAAGTCTCTAGGTCCAGATGGATTTACAAGTGAATTCTATCAAACTTTTAAGGAGCAATTAATTCTTATTCTACATAAATTATTTTAAAAATAGGAGAAGAAGGAGCTATGCAAATTTCTTTCATGACGTTAGTGTGGTGCTGATACCTAAACCAGGAAGTATCAAAACAGACAAAAAAATACAGACCAATTTCCCTAAGGAATATTGATGCAAAAATCATATATAAAATTTTAGCAATGAGATTACATCAAGTTATTACTAGAATAATACACAATGATCAGGTAGGATTTATACCTGGTAGACAGGGATCGTTCAATATTAGAACATATCAATAGAAAAACCAACAGGAAATTATATGATTATCTCAATAGATGCTGAAAAAGCCTCTAATGAAATGCTACATGGAGCATTTCCAATAAAATCATGGGTGAAACAAGTTTATTCATTATCACTATTACTCTTCAATGTAGTATTAGAAATGCTAGCTTTAGGGGTGGCTAGGTGGCATAGTGGATAAAGCACGGGCCTTGGAGTCAAGGAGTACCTGGGTTCAAATCCCATCTCAGACACTTAATAATTACCTAGCTGTGTGGCCTTGGGCAAGCCACTTAACCCCATTTGCCTTGCAAAAAACCTAAAAAAAATTTAAAAAATAAAGAAATGCTAGCTTTAGCAATAAAAGAAGAAAAAGAAATTGAAGGAATCAGAATTGACAATGAGGAAGCAAAGCTTTTAACTCTTTGCAGATGATATGATAGTATACTTAGAGAATCTGAGAAAATCATCTAAAAAAAATCTCCTTGAAACAATGAACAAATTCAGCAAATAAGCACAATGTAAAATAAATCCACATAAATCATCAGCATTTCTATATATGAACAACAAAGAACAAAAAGAAGAGATAGAGAAATTCCATTTAAAGCAACTATAAACAATCTTAAACACTTCGGAATCTATCTCCAAAGACAAACACAGGAACTGTATGAACACAATTATAAAGCAATTTTCACACAAATAAAGTCAAATAGAAATAATGGAAATATAAATAATATGAAAATGTCAATTGCTCACGGTTAGGATGAGCTAATATAATAAAAATGACAATTCTACCCAAATTAAATTACTTATTCAGTGCCATACCAATCAAACTATGAAGTAACTATTTTACCAAGCTAGGAAAAAAGTAACATCATTCAGCTGGAGATACAAAATATCAAGAATAGCAAGGAAACTGATGAAAAAAAATGTAAAGGAAAGTGACCTAACTCTACCAAATCTAAAACTATATTATATAAAACTATATATATATATATATATATATATATATATATATATATATATATATATATATATATAAAGATGCAGTCATCAAAACTGCCTGGTACTCATTAAGAACTAGAATAATAGATCAATGAATTATAATGGGTTCAAAAGAAACCACAGTAAAAGTAAATGACTACAGTAATCTTCTGTTTGACAAACCCAAAGACACCAACTTCTTGGATACTCATTATTTGACAAAAATTGTTGGGAAAACTGGAAAAATGTATGGCAAAAACTAGACATAGACCCACATCTCACACCCTGTACCAAAATAAGGTCAAAATGGCTACAAGATTTAGACATTAAGGGTGACACCAAAGATAATTTCTTCTATCAGATCTATGGAAAAGGCAAAATTTATTATCAAACAAGAAAGTGAAAAAAGAAGTGAGTGATTTGAAAGGACACAATTGGTGCTTCAGGTTCATGAAACGGAATGGACTAAGCATGTGTCCATGCACCAGACTTGCCCAGGGAGTGCTTGTGGTCAACCACAGACCAGAACACAGGCAGGAGAGCAGTCAGAGCTTCTCCTAAAACAGTGATTCATCATGAAACACAGATGAGGATGAGCTAATGACTGGGAGTTTTGACAATGATGAATTGTATGAATTTTATGATGAATAAAACTTGAGTTCAGTAACTTTATGCAATGCATTTTTTCCCAAATTTCAGGCCCCCAGATTAGGGTGTGTCTTATACATGGAGAAGTATGTTATCTCCTAAGATTGTGCTGTGTGTGTGTGTGTGTGTGTGTGTGTGTGTCTGTGTGTGTGTGTATAAAATGAAATAATATTTGTAAAGTTAGTAGTAAGATTGAATTATTTCCTGCTCATCTGCATATCATTCTGTCACACACATTGCAATCACTTCCTCCTCTCCTCTTGAGCTCTCCTTTATGTATTTTACAATGTACTTATTATATAGTTATATATTATATAAATTTATCATATATTATGTAAAATATAATATATTTTATAATATGCTTGTATTTTTGTCCTCAGTGCTTGTTGCATGCTAATAGAGAGACAGACAAAATATTCATTAAGTTGTCATCTATCTATTTATCTATCTCTCTTGTCAGTGTCTATAGGGGAATTGTAACTTATATCTTGATGTTTTTCTCACTTAGGTTAACCCAGGATAGGGAAAATTTTCTATTCCCCCCCGATCCCCATCATAGGATAAAAGATAGTCATTCCAATATTTATATTTTAGGCTTAGTAGCTCAAAATAGGAAAATAAAAAAGAAGTCAATAATGACAAAGACATAAAATGGTTCAATAAGACACTAATCAATATGGTAACCAGTAGCAAAATTAAATCTTGATGCAACAATGCAAGTTTGCTGGTCTTAATAGCTTTCAAGATATTGGGGTGTGGTGGATCAGGAGTTAAGAGACTAGAGAGCTAGTCTCAGCCTCTGCCACTATTGACTAGTATGACAATGAGAGAGTCATTTATCCTTCGTGCATTTACATTTCATTAGATGTAAAAGGAGATTTTTTTATTAGTTGATCTCTAAATTCTTTTCTTGCTTTGAAATTCTATTAGCAAATATTTTATGACTCCATTCCATTCCCCCAACCTTCCCACCTAGTGAGGTGGGAATACAATCAAAGTACCAGAAAAGGTTAAATAATAAAGTCAAGTGTTTTGCATCTATAATGTTTAGTATGCTGGTTTCATAAACTTGTAAAAGAGAATTGATCTCACCACTGATGACTATACTTCCAAATAGATATGACCCATCAAGATGGGATGGATAATGATACAAGATCCAGAGTTGCATATCAAGGGAAATTACTGTAGGAAATGAAACAGTCTAAAAGTTTAAGACATTGAAATTTCTATTTGAAATACACAGAATCGTAAAAATGAGAGTTGTAAGAAAATAGTTAAAGCAACTTTTGCTGCCTATAAAAGATGAAGTAACCTATGGATCATGTGGCCAGGAAAAAAAATCTGTTCAAATTAATATTGGCTGCTCAGTCAAGAAATACCTTGTTCAGTTCTTAAGCAGTTACTAGGGTGAAGATAAGGAAAAGAGATCACATTTCTCCCCCCCCCCCCAGTGGTTTTATTTTTCCTGATTTTGCATTATACAATTAAAAAGGAAGTGAAAAACAGAAGGCATATTTTAAATGTAAAACATAGGATAATACTAGTGGGCCTATACATAGGATATAATATAATGATACACATGTTGAAACCACTGTAATACTCAATACATATTCTTAATTTTTTAGTTTCATATATAAATTAGTTTCATCTGATGAATCTGAATTTCATTTTTTAAATTCGCACATATATATGATACATACCAATAACCTTCACAATGCTGAATGTTACACCAGTTCGATAGCAATAACTGATTGTACCTTTTGTGGGTTTTTCACTTAGTCAAATGTTTTTTTTTTAACTTCTGAATACTATCTAGTTTCCTGTTGACTCCTGGAAGAACACTCATTCTTAGACTTCAGGTGACTGCCAGAGTGAATAAAGGTTAAAGGAAATTCTATTGGCTCTTTAGTTAAGTCTGCATAAAGTTTTTTCTTTACTCCAAACCATGTTATTAAATCTGTTATTTTCAATCCTTTAATTGTAAGCTTCTTGAGAGTAGGGATAACTTATTATTTGTATTTTTATCTGTGTTTAAGAACAAATTTGATATTTAATAAATTCATATTTGACTGATAGATATTGGAAATGAAGCCAGAAACTTTTAAATTATTTATGCTCTTCATTTTCTACCTTCCCCAATATTTAAGAATTCCTTTCTTGTCTTCCAACTTTGTTAATTACTGCTCTGGTTCATTGGGTGGGCTAAGATCGTATAGTATATAATTATGTATTATTTGTATCCCACAAAGTCTTGAGCAAAGATGGAAACACATACATTCAGATTCTATTAGATTGGCACTATATGGTCACATGCACAGCAGTGGACAATTTCTAGCATCCTATTCTAACTGGGATACTTTTCGAAGATTAATTTTAGGCTTGGTTGAGTCTTAAGAGGTCCTATGAGATAATGTAGATGAATGAATTTTGTAAATTCTAAAGTATTCTGATAATTTAAGACTACTAGTAATGGCAGAATAAACATATAGGGAGGGAACTGCATTGTGGGCATATGTTGTCATTTTTAACCTTGTTATTGCAAGTCTTTCTGATTTTCAGTGAGCATTAGCTCACTTCCACCTTGGCAAGTAGATAATACCATATGCAAATTAATCTTTCTTGGATGACAGGAGATCTTTCAGTTTCCCTGGCTTATCATTCTGGACATCAATTCTTTCTAATCAAAACTTTAGGTAGAAAAGATGTAGGAGTTTGAATTGAATATGTACCTATCTCAAACTATACTTTGGAAGTTTTAAACTTTAAAAACTTTTTTTTTGAATGAAGACATTAAAGCAAAGACAATAATTTTGAGGTTCAGATCTCATTTCTTGATGTCTGAGGAGTCCTAGATTGAATCAACATTTACAAGCAACACGATCTAACTATCTGATTGCAGATTCACTAGGGACCAGAGCAGGGACCTACTCTATTCGTGGCTTTTTTCTGATTGGTAGAATTATACTAGAAGACCCCAATGGCCAAAATTGAAGCTCTAAACTTCAAAAAAAAGCTGCATGCTTTTGGCTCCTGTGTTACCATGATGAAAGTATAACAGGCAAGCCATAAGCTTCCCTTGAGGGGAAAATGATTTGTTGTCAAGATGGGAGGCAGGTTGATGAAACGTTTGCAAGCAATGAAATAACTGTCCTTCTCGATTAGGGATGGCAGTGAAAGATCATCCTGTGATGGAACAATCAGTGATAGGGAGGTCCCTTGGAACAGACAAAATAAGCAGTTTGAAAGGAAAAGAAGACAAGGCAGAATCAGCAACAGGCTGTTGGCAGAAACTCCAAGTACTTTGGAAGGAAAATCACTGTTGCAAGAAATAGGGATATAGGCCATTCAGCCTTACATCATCAATTTCTTTGCTATTGAAAATGAATAAATGAAATAGTATATTTAAAATACAGTAAACATTCAATTAAATTGAACCTAACTAAACAACAGAATCTACTTATTTTTTTTACTGTAGTGTGCTTTTAGCAGAGTAAAACAATTGGGGATTAAATGAATTTAGATCAGAGATTTAGGTAATAAGGAAATAAAAAAAAAAAAACAACTCTCGGAATATATCTAGGGGTCAGTATAGATTTAGGCCAAATTACTACATCTTCTCTAACTATAGTATTAGGTGGCAAGAATTTAAGTCCATAATATGGAAATAGAGGTGCTGACAAGCTTTGTATTACCTAAGAAAGAGGAATTCGAAGTTTTCATATCTATTCCTTGAAGCAGAAAGATGAGATAATGAGTTGGATTTTTTTTCCTGTCTGTCCAGTGTATAGTTTTAATATTATATCCACTTCTTCATGACCCCATTTGAGGTTTTCTTGGCCAAAATACTTAAATACTCTGTCATTTATTTTTCCAGCTCATTTTACAGATGAGGTAAACAGGGTTGTGACTTGCCCAGGGTTACACAGCTAGTAAATGCTTGAGGCCAGATTTGAATGCAGGAAGATGAGTATTTCTGACTTCTGTCCTAGATCTCTATCCTTGGCTGCCCAAGTACCTTAAAAGAGTATATGCCATATATATTGTATCTTCTTCTAGAATGGAAATTTGTTGAAGGAAGGGACCATTTCAATTTTGTCTTTTTTTTCCCTCCAGCACATAGCATAAAATTTAATAAATATATACCAATTGAAAAAAGCTTAATTTCATCCTTTTGTTTTTCATTTGACCCTCATAGGATTATAGATTTAAATAGTATATCTAAACTAGCAAGAGTTAGACCCAGGACTTGAAACTAGGTTTTTCTGACACAAAGCTCAGTATTCTTTCTATTAGCCAATGTTTCCATTACCCTGTCTTGCTTCAGGTTTTCAACTTTTGTGTACTCAATAGCATTACATTTCATCTGAGCTATCAAGATATTGTTTGTGACACATTATAATATCTACCTGTCTCTAACAGCAGATACAGAGGAAAGAAAATTGTATTTGTAGAGTTGACATTTGATATATAGATCCTTAAGGAGAAAGAGAATCAAAGAATAAAAATGAGAAACGTTACATAAAAGAAAACTATATTTGAGAAAGTAGAGAAGCTGCAAACAATGGGATAGTTCAAATGTAAAATATGAAGAATTTCATTAACTGAGTGGATGAAAAGTCAGTTATTACATGATTAACATGAACAAAATACTGAGCAAAATACTAGCCAATTACCAAATCAAAACACTCCTGCTTGCAAGAAGCACTAAGTTCAGTTGGGGTAGGAGGGAAGGTGTGGGGATGATGTCTTGACTTTGGAGTGAATTGTGTTTAAGTGAGGCAGAATTTTACGGTCATCAGTGAAGGTCTCTTCTTCAGAGTGAGTGGCAAGACAAGTCATGATGGCTAGCAATGGTCCTGAAAAGCAGTGAAGTATCCTCTTAAGTAGGTCCAGGTGATTCATATTATTTTATAAGAACCTTGATGAGGAAAAGAGAGATTGAAGAGATGCAGGAAACACAATTCAGTGTTATATTTCCATTGTTTAGAAAGCTATTCAGCTAATCAGTCAACAAACATTTATTTTCTGTTGTTGCTGTTGAGTCATTTCAGTCATGTCTTATGACTCACTTTTGGTCTTTTCTCAGCAGAAATATGGAATAGTTTGCATTTTCTTATCTAGCTCATTTTTACAGATGAGAAACTCAGGCAAACAGGATTAAATGACTTATCCAGGGTTACACAGCTAGTAAATGCTTGAGGCCAGATTTGAATTCATGAAGATGATGAATACAAAAAAGAGGCAAACTGCAGTACCTTTTCTCAAATATTTCACAAGACAAAAGACAGTTTCTAGCTAGCCTCAGTCTTTATCTTCCTTTTCTTTCTCCAGTGTTTCTTCAGAATTTCACAAAGTAGAGAATTGTAAACTCCTTGGGGACAGAGATTGTTGTATTTTTTTTTGAATGACTTGTACTTCATCCTAATAAGCACATGGCAGGTGCTAATTAGATAATTAATGAATTGAATAGGAGTGTGATGCATTCAAAGTCGAGAAAGTATCTAGGAACAGGATCTTCTTTATCTACTTACTCTAACTCTCCCCAGGCAGGAAAATAACTTTGTTGTTTACAGAGAACAACATCCAAGTTCTCACATTACAATCAATAATCAATTCCTCCAGCTCTGTTCCACATCTGAAACATTTTATTTTGGTGTCAGTTTAATAAGTCTCATTGGAACACCCTATTTGGCCCTCTGGTCAATTGATTTCTAAGTTTCCTGCTAAAGAACTCAAACAAAGTGATTTCAGAGCCAAATTCTTACTTATTTCTGGATTTCACCAGTAAAAGCAGACCCACACTACACATTCATGCTAAATCTAATAAGTCCTTTTTATGTTTAGTAGGTATTTAGAGGATTGATTCTTTCAATTTCTCCTTTTTTAAAAGAAAGATTGTATTTATTTTGAGTTTTACAATTTTCCCCCAATTCTTGCTTGCCTCCCCCCGCCCCCACAGAAAGGCATTCTGATAGTCTTTACATTGGTTCCACGTTATACATTGATCTCAGTTGAATGTGATGACAGAGAAATCATATCCTTAAGGAAGAAAAATAAAGCATGAGATAGTAAAATTACATAATAATATAATACTTTTTTTTCTCTAATTTGACAGTAATAGTCTTTGGTCTTTGTTCAAAGTCCATAATTCTTTCTCTGGATACAGATGATATTCTCCATGGCAGATATGTCGCACTGAAGGGACAAGCAAGTCCACCAGGGTTGATCATCACCACCATGTTGCTGTTAGGGTGTACAATAGTTTTCTGGTTCTGCTCATCTTGCTCAGCATCAGTTCATGCAAATCCTTCCCAGCTTCCCTGAATTCCCATACCTCTTGGCTTCTAATAGAATAATAGTGTTCCATGACATACATATACCACAGTTTAGTAAGCCATTCCCCAACTAAAGGACATTCACTTAATTTCCAATTTTTTGTCACCACAAATAGCAAGGTTGTTATAAATATTTTTGTACGAATGATGTTTAAACACTTTCACATAATCTCTTCAGATTATAGACCAGTAATGGTATTTCTGGTTCAAAGGGTATGCACATTTTTGTTGCTCTTTGGGTATAATCCTAAATTGCTGTGCAGAAAGGTTGGATGAGTTCACAGCTCCACCAACAATGTACTAGTGTCCCAGATTTCCCATATCCCTTCCAACATTGATCATTGTCCTTTCTAGTCCTATTGGCCAGTCTGAGAGGTGTGAGGTGGTATCACAGAGATGCTTTAATTTGAATTTCTCTACTAAGTAGTGATTTAGAGAAATTTTTTATGTGACTATGGATCATTTTGATTTCCTCATCTGTAAATTGCCTTTGCATATCCTTTGTGCATATACATTTGTGGACTGGGGAATGGCTTGTTTTTTTGAAAATTTGACTCAGTTCTCTGTATATTTTAGAAATGAGTCCTTCGACAGAAATACTGATTTGAAAAATTGTTTCCCAGTTTACTACATTTCTTTTGATCTTGGTTACAGTGGTTTTGTCTGTGCAAGAGCTTTTTAATTTTATGTAGTCAAAATTTCTAGTTTGTGTTTAAAGATGTTCTCTATCTCTTCCTTGGTCATAAAATGTTTCCCTTTCCATAGATCTGACAGGTAAACTACTCCTTGATCTTCTAGTTAGCATAAAATATTGTTTTTATGTCTAAATCCTTTATCATTGGGATCTTATCTTGGTATAGGGTGTGAGGTGGTGGTCTAATACAAGTTTCTTCCGTACTAACTTCTAATTTTCCCAATAGTTTTTTTTTTATCAAAGATAGAGTTTTTAATCCCAATAACTGGACTCTTTGGTTTTATCAAACAGCAGATTACTATAATCATTTCCTGCTATTGCACCTAGTCTATTCCACTGATCCATGACTATTTCTTATCCAGTTCCAGACACTTTTGATGACTGATGCTTTATGATATAATATAATTTTAGATCTGTTAAAGCTAAGCTACCTTCTTTTGCACTTTTTTTCACTGAATCCCTGGAAATTCTTGACTTTTTATTCCTCCATATAAATTTAATAACAACTTTTTCTAGCTCATTAAAGTATTTTTTTTTGAATTTTGATTGGTAGGGTGCTAAACAAGTAGTTTAGTTTTGGTAGAATTGTCATTTTTATTATATTAGCTCAACCTATCCATGAACAGTTGATGTTTTCCCAGGTATTTAAATCTGATTTTATTTGTGTGAGACCTATTTTATAATTGTTTTCAAAAAGTTATTCAGTCTGCCTTGGCAGGTAGACCCCCAGGTATTTTATTTTGTCTGATGTTACTTTGAATGAGATTTCTCTTTCTAGATCTTTCTGCTGTATCTTGCTAGTCATGTATAGAAATCTTGAGGATTTATGAGGGCTTATTTCATATCCTGTTACTTTGCTAAAGTTGCTAATTATTTCTAGTAGTTTTTTTAGATGACTTTTTAGGATTATCTAGGTATACCATCCTATCATCTTCAAAGAGTGAGAGTTTTGTCTTCTCCTTTCCTATTCTAATTCCTTCAATTTCTTTTTCTTCTCTTATTATTGAAGCTAACACTTCTAATATGATATTGAGTTGTAGTGGTGATAACAGGCATCCTTGTTTCACCCCTGATTTTAATGGGAATGCCTCAAGCCTATCCCCATTGCATATAATGCTTTTTGATGGTTTCATATAGATACTACTTATTATTCTAAGGAACAAACCATTTATTCCTATGCTCTCTAATGTTTTTAATAGGAATGGGTGCTGTATTTTGTCAAAAGTTTTTCAAAATCTATTGATACTATCAAATGACTTCTGATAGGTAGGTTATTGATATAATTAATTATACTAACATTGTCCTAATATTGAACCAACCCTGCATTCCTGGGAAAAATCCTACCTGATCATAATGCAATATCCTAGTGATAATTTGTAATCACTTTGCTAAGATTTTATTTAAGTTTTTTGCATCTATATTCATCAGGAAGATAAGTCTATAATTTTCTTTCTCTGTTTTAACTCTTCCTGGTTTAGGTATCAGCACTATATTGCTGTCATAGAAAGAGTTAGGCAGAGTTCTGGCTTCACCTATTTTTTCAAAGAGTTTATATAGAATTGGAACCAATTGTTCATTAATTTTTTTTATAGAATTCACTTTTGAATTTATCTGGCTGTGGAGATTTTTTTCTTAGGGAGTTCAATAAAGGTTTGTTTCTTTTTCTGATAGGATTATTTAGGTATTTAATTTCCTCTTCATCTAACCTGAGCAACTCATATTTTGGTAAATATTCATCCATTTCACTTAGATTCTCAAATTTATTGGCATAGAGTTGGGCAAAATAATTCCAAATTATTATTTTAATTTCCTCCTCATTGGTGCTGAGTTCACCTTTTTTCTTTTATGATACTAGCAATTTGGTTTTCTTTTTTTAAATCACAATTACCAGAGGTTTATCAATTTTATTGGATTTTTCATAAAACCAGCTCTTATTTTATTTATTAGTTCAAGTTTTCTTGCTTTCAATTTTATCAATTTCTCCTTTAATTTTTAGAATTTCTAATTTGATATTTAATTGGGGGATTTAATTTGTTCTTTCTCTACTTTTCTTGCATATTTAGTTCATTGATTTCTTCTTTCTCTAATTTATTCATGTAAGCATTTAAAGTTATAATATATCCCCTGACAGCTACCTTGAGTGTATCCCACAAGTTTTGGTATGTTGTATCATTATTGTCATTATCTAGGATGAAATAATTCTTTCTCTAATTTGTTGTTTGTTCCACTCATTCTTTAAAATGAGGCTATTTAGTTTCTAATTAGTTCTGGTTCTGTATCTCCCTGGCCCAGTATTGCATATGATTTTTATTGCATTATGATCCAAGAAAGCTATATACACTATTTTTGCCTTTCTGCAATTGATCATTAGGTTTTTATGTCCTAGTACATGGTCAATTTTTGCATAAGTGCCATGTGCTGCAGAGAAAAAGGTATATTCCTTTCTATCCCTATTTGATTTCCTCCATATGTCTATCAAATCTAGATTTTCTAAACAATCTATTTACCTCCTTTACTTCCTTCTTGTTTATTTTATGATTTGATTTATATAACTCTGACAGTGGAAGGTCGAGGTCTTCCACTAGTAGAGTTTTGTTGTCTATGTCTTCCTGTAGCTCTTTCAACTTCTCCTCTAAGAATTTGGATGCTGTCCCATTGGAGGCATATATATTTAGTATTGGAATTATTTTATTGTCTATGGTACCTTTTAGGAGGATATAGTTTCCTTCCTTATTTCTTTTAATGTTATTTTTGCAGCTGCTTTTTCTGAGATAAGGATTGCTACCCCCTGAAATTTTTCACTTCAGCTAAAGCAAAATATATTGTGCTCCAACCTTTTACCTTTACTCTATATGTATCTCTCTGTTTCAAATGAGTTTCTTGTAAGCAGCATATTGTAGGATTCTGGTTTTTAATACACTTTGCTATTAGCTTATGTTTTAAGGTAGAGTTCATCCTAATTGCATTCAAAGTCATAATTACTAAGTCTTTATTGCCCTCCATGGGATTTTCCTTCTGTTTGTATTTTCCCCCTTTCCCCTTCATCCATATTCCCCAGTGTTTTGTTTCTGAATACAGCCACCTTCAGTATGTTTGCCCTGTTATATCAACCCCACTCCCTTTTTTCCCCTTTCCCTTATCCCCTTCTTCCCTTCTTTCTGTTAGTTCCCCTTTTTCTCCCCCTCCCCTTTCCCCCCTCCCCCTTTCCCCTTTTAATGCATGAAATGTAAGATAAGTTACTTAACTTGACTAAGTGTGTCTAAGTTAACTTTAAGCCAAGTCTGATAAGATGAAGATACAGGTGGTTGTCCCTTCTTTCCCTCAATTACAATAAGTCTTTTGTACTTTTTGATGCAAAGAGATTTACCCCATTCAGTCTCCTTCCAACCTCCCTTCTCCTTACTGCCCTCCTTTGTAAGGAGGTATTGTTTATAAATCATTCTGAGTCACAAAAAAGTTATGAGTGCCCATCACTTCTGGCTATGTATATTCTCTCTAGAAGAGTTACAATTCCCAAGAGTTATGAGACTTTTTCTCCCAAGTGGATATATGGCTAGTTTCATCTTATTGGATAGCAGTTTTTTTACCTTTTCATGTGTCTCTTGAGACTCCTGTTTGAAGTCCAGATCTTCTATTTAATTCTGGTCTTTTCATCATGAAATCTTGGAAGTCTCCCATTTCATTAAATTTCCATCTTTTTTTTCCTGGGAGAGACAGCTCAGCTTTGCTGGATAGTGGATTCTTGGCTGCATTCTAAGCTCCCTTGCACTTTGGAATATTTCATTCCAGGCCCTTTTATCCCATAAAGTTGATTTATCCAGATCCTTTGTAGTCCTTATTGTGGCTCCTTGGTATTTAAATTTTTTCTTTTCAGGTGCTTGTAGAATTTTTTTCTTTTATCTGATATTTCTGGAATTTGGCCACAGCATTCCTTGGTGTTTGCATTTTAGGATCTCTTTCTGGAGGGGATTGATGTACTCTTTCAATAACTATTTTGTCCTCTGGTTCCATGATATCAGGGCAATTTTCCATCACTAAGTCCTGTAATATTAAGTACAGGCTTTTTTTTTTTCTTCAGTGTTTTCAGGAAGGCTGATAATGCTCAGATTCTCCCATCTTGATCTGTTCTCAAGGTCAGTGGTTTTGCTGATGAGGTATTTTACATTTTTTCTATGTTTTCAATCCTTTGGTTTTGTTTAACACAATCTTGTTGTCCCATGAAGTCATTAGTTTCCGCCAATTTCATTCTTTTATTTTTAAAGAATATTTTTCTTCATTTATCTTTTGCAACTCCTTTCCCAGTTGGTTCATTATATTTTTGAAGACCTTTTCTATTTGCCCATGTGTAGTTTTGAGAGAATCATTTTCTTTTTGCATTTTCCCAATTGAGGCTTTGAGAGAATCATTTTTTTTACATTTGCCCAATTGAAGATCTGAGTTATTCTCATTTCATATTTGTCTAATTGTATTTTCCAAGGATTTGTTTTCTTTCTGCATGATGTTAATTTTCACTTGCAATTTGTTAATTTCCTCTTGAGTTTCTTTTCCCAATTTTTCCATTTGATTTTTGAACTTCTTCCTGATTTCTTCAAGGAAGTCCTTCTGGGCTGGAGACCAATTCATATTTTCTTCAGCAATACTAGTTCTCTCTGGGTTAGAATCTGTCTCTTCTAAGTATTTCTCCATGGAGCCCCCTTTTCTCTGGCCTATTTTCATCTTGTGTTGTGGGGTGGGGAGCTGACTCTCAGAGGTTTGCTTTTGAAGATCCTAGAGACTGTTCACTTAACTTTGTAATTCCAAGGTCCAGTCAGCAGGGGGCACTGGTTGCCTTTTCTGAAGTGAGGTCCTTAGCAGCAGGGTCTGAGATGTCCTTGAACATTGGGCTGGGCCCTGGGGGAAGGAATTAATCTCTTTCCCTTGAGTGAATTCTGTTGCCCTGAGAGGATGGTGTGGGGTGGGGGCCAGGGGGTTGTTTATTGTTTGTTCTGGGCAAAGGGCTCTGCTGAAAGTATGGAGCTCAGGTCCTGGCCTAGCTGGTTGTTCTCCAGGCTTGCTCTGAGAATCTGTGCTGGAACTCAGCCTCCTGTAGTTGATCAAATTTCTGTTAAGAAGATTCTTTCATGTTATTTCTGAGGGGAAAGAGGAGCACTTATCACAGTGCCTGTCTTCTGTCCATCATCTTGATGAATTCAGTTTCTCTTTTTAAATAACTTCCCCTTATTATTTTAATAAGGAAATTGTTCTAATTTCATTGACAGCATCCATTGTTTAGTTTCATTTCAAAGCGTTTATTTGGAGCTGGATCTTGACTTCAAAAACTAAAACCTAACCTTTATTTAGTTTTGTTGTTTATGATTAGATTTAATAAAGAACCAATTGAATAGCATTAAGTTATATACCTATATTAGCAATAAAGTTATGTCTTTATATAATCAAATATCTTGATGAAAAATCAAGTGAAATATTTGTATATCTTGTTAATGTAATACCACTTATGCTGACTACATGAAAGGCAAGGGGGACAGGGTTTGGAAAGGACAAAACAAAACAAAACAAAATTAAATTAAAACCTCTCCTGTTTCATTTACACAAGAGATAGAGCCTTGTATCGAAAGATGGACTCATAGGCAAAATTCCTTGTCCAATTATATGCAATATTTTGTGAAAATTACACAAAAGAAATTTTTTTGAAGGGAATTCAAGTTTAAGGATTTCATAATGATTCATTTGTAGTTTCCTGATCATAATTTAGGTTTCAGAATTTTTTTTAATAAAATTGGATAATTTTTTTTTTGATTACATGCATGCCTTCCCTTAGTAGGTCAGTTATGTGGTGCAGTAGATAGAGTCCTGGGCTTGGAGACAGGAAGACTTATCTTTGTAGTGTCTAAGAACAGATTTAAATTCAGTAAGATGAGTCTTTCAATCTCTAAGCCCAAGACTCTATCTACTGTACCACATAGCTGCCTTACTAAGGAAAGGCATGCTGCTTTGAAAAAAATATCCAATTTTAATTTAAAAATATTCTATTTGTTTCTGTTTTGTCATCTGTAAAATGAACTGGATAAGGAAATGGAAAACTACTCCAGGATCTTTGCCAAGAAAACACCAATAAGGTCATGAAGAGTCACACATGACTGTACAACAACAATTTCTACTAGACAGGGTCAAAAGTTTACCTTTTGAGTTAATCTCTTTTTGATTCTAGCTGAAGGTAAGAATTTTTTCTTCAACTCTCAGTTGCTTTCTACCTACAACATGATTTCAAGGCTCATCTGAGAGATGGGATGCATGAAGGTTCCTTTCACCACTGGATCCATTCACTAAAACAAATAGCCCATTTTTCAAATGGAATCAAGTCTAAGGGAATGACTTGGCAGGGAGTATATGTTTTTAAATTTCATTCTATTTAAAACCTGTAGCTGACTAATTCTATAAGATCCTCCCTTATATTTAGCAAATATCCTTAATTAAAAAAATTATTTAAGTTATACATGTGATGTCATAAAAAGCACATTTCCATGTAAGTCATTCTGTGAAAAAAACACAGGCTACCTCCCCTCACCCCGCTGAAAGTAAAAAAGTAAAGTATCTGCTTTCACAGACCACACCATCAGTTCTTTCTTTGGAGATGGATGTCACCTTTCATCAAAATTTCTTCAGAATTTTCTTGGCTCATTGTATTGCTGAGAATAGATAAATTGTTCACAGCAATATCTTACAATATTTCTTTTCAACTGTACAATATTCTCCTGATTCTGCTCATTTCACTTTGCATCAGTTCATGTTAAGTCTTTCTACATTTTTTCTTCTTTTTTCTTTTTTCCAAATACAAGGTAGTCTTCAATATTTATCCTTTTGCAAATTTTTGAATTCCACCTTTTTCTGCCACCCTCCCTTCCCTTCCCACTCCCCATGGCAGAGAACAATTTGATATAGACTGTATATTACAAGTGTGTTTAACATATTTCCATATTAGGCATGTTGTAAAAGAAGAATTAGAAATAAGGGGCGGGGTGGAAACGGGAAAGAAATAACATCAAAAACTTATTTCCCTCCATCCTGTCTTTCCCTATTTGTATTTTTCTTTGTCATTTCCCCTTATCCTTCCTCACCATTCCTTTGCTTCTGATTGCTGCCTCTCTTACATTGTCCTTTCCCCCTTTCCACTCCTACTTCCCTGTAGGGTAGGATACATTTCTGAACCCATTTGAGAATACATATCCTTCCCTCTATTAGTCAAATCTAAGTAAAATTTACTCAGAGCTTACATTCTCCATTCTTTACCTCTATAATAGAGCCTTTGTGCCTACTCAGTATGCTATTAATTATCCTCTAATACTGCCTCCTTATTCTCCCAGGATAATTCTTTTTTTATGTCTTAATTGATTTATACCTATCTCTTACCTCCGCCCTCTGTCAAAGTATGCTCCTTTTATCTGTGCTGATAAAAGTACAATTATCCGGGAATAAGCATTATCACTTTATCATTATGATCAATTTATACTCACACTCTCCCTTCAAATATACTTCCTTCAGCTTTCCCAATAAATATTGTAATGCTCATGAGCTAAAGTACCATCACATCATGATCAGATTATACCTACATTCTCTACATAATTATGTTTCTATCAATTGCCCTAATAGAAATACAGTTCTCAGAAGTTACAGATATTGTCTTCCTTTTTGTTCTTATTGACTAACTTTTTTCCTTAGTCATTGATAAATATTTTTTCTTTATGTTTACCTTTTTATGCGTCTGTTGAGTCTTGTATTTGAAGAACAGATTTTTTTCTGTTCAGTTCTGGTCTTTTTATCAAGTAAGTTTGAAAATCTATTTTGTTTAAAAATCAATCTTTTCACCTGAAAGAATAAGCTGAATTTTGCAGGATAGTTGATTCTTAGTAATAATCTATGCTCTTCTACCATCCTGAATATCATATTCCAATCCCTCTGATCCCTTAATATAGAAGATTATAATAAGTCCTATGTTATCCTGACTGTGGCTCCCTGGTATTTAAATTACTTCTTTTTGGCAGCTTGCAGTATTTTCTCCTTCATCTGAGAACATAGCATCAAGGTCAGCTTTTGCAACTGCTGGTAAATTCTTCAACTGAAAATCAACATCAAAGTTGAGGGAGTGTTGGTGCATGATCTTCTGTTTTCAGATGATTGTGTATCAGTGCAGCCTCTGAAGCTGAGATGCAACAAAGGATGGATAGATTCTCTGTTACTTGTGCTAATTTTGGCCTAACAATTAACATCAAGAAAACACAGGTGCTCCATCAGCTAGCACCACACCATACATATGTGGGACCATCAATTATAGTAAATGGAGAAGTTTTAAATTCTTTGGATGATTAGTTAGTTCAGTGTTGGGAGGCTCTGAAAGAAATTGTGGGAGGGAAGAGGTATTAGATTGACTAACAAACTGAAGGTCTACAGAGCCATTGTGCTGATCTTATTGCTATATGCCTGTGAAAAGTGGACAGACTACCAACACCATGTCAGGAAACTGAATCACTTCCATAAATTGTCTTAGGATGATTCTAAAGATAAGCTGGCAGGAGAAGATACCAGACACTGAGGTCCTTTCTTGATCTCAATTGCCTAGTGTTCCAACATTACTATAGAGAGTACAATTATGATAGGCTGGCCATGTTATTCGAATGTCAGGGATACATTTTGCCAAAAGACTAGTTTATGGAGAAATCACACAGGACAAGTGCTTACAAGAAGAAGCAATACCAGGACACCCTGAAAGTTTGTCTTAAAAACTTTAAGGCTAGGGTGGCTAGGTGAATAGAGCACCGGCCCTGGAGTCTGGAGTACCTGAGTTCAAATCCAACCTCAGACATTTAAAAATTACCTAGCTATGTGGCCTTGGCAAGCCACTTAACCCTCTTTGCCTTGCAAAATCCTAAAAAAAACCCCAAAACTTTAAGGCTAGCCTGAAGTTTTGATCTTGTATACAATCCCATCTTCTTAGATAAACTGTAGGACTTTTATCTATCTCTCATCTTCAATGGCCCTCTGAAGACTCTTTCACTTCTTTGTAAAAGTAATCTAAGGTTTCAAGACACTTCCCTTGATTCTATGTTATCTACAAAATAGCATCATATATTTCAACTCCCTTCTTAATGCTAAATTCCTAAAATGAATTATCTGCACTTGAAGCCTCTCCTTACTTAAGACCTATCATTTCATTGTTGAACTTCTTGGAATCTTGCTCACTTTCCATAATTCTATTGAAAATACTTCCTCTGAGGTTACCTGTTAATAGTGAATTTCAATAAATATTTCCCACTACTTATACTTCTTGACCTTTCTGTAGCATTTGACATTGGAGACATATCTTTCTTCTTTATTTTCATTTGCCACTTCCTTCTTCCCCCTTTAGCTTCTGTGACAGTACTGTCCACCAGGTATTCTACTTATGTATCTAACGACTGCTTCTTGGTCTTTTTGACTGGTTCATCTACCTCTTCCTATGTGCCACAGGGTGAAAGTATATACTCATCCCCAGAATACAAACCTAAGGTTCCACCATCATAATCCTAGGATGCTGTTACCCAGTTTTGTCAAATCTGCTGCTATAATATTTCTCATTGCTATCTGCAACTTTGCTTTCATATTGGCACTATTCTAGTTTATACCTTAATTCCAATTTTCAACCCTAAAGTATTGTAATATTTTTTAACTGATTGACCAGGTATCAATATCTTTCTCTCATATGTATCACTCTTCACATTAACTGCCTCTCCAATGATTTCCTAATGTATAGATGTGACAACTCTGATCTCCTAAAAAATACTTCAGTAGTGCCCCATTTTCTGCATATATTAGGTACAATGACATTTCAGTCAGTGTATATTAAAGAAATTTCACATTCAGATTAGCATCTTATTGGTGTTCCATTTTTTTTTGTCAAATTAAAAAGTTACTTTTTAATCTCATTCTGTCTCTTTTATCTCAACACATTTATCCAGGCTACTTTTCTTGATAGTCACATACTCCCTCTACATCCTCAATTGCTGGGATCCTTCCCTTACTTCTTTAAGGTATAATCCAAGTGTCACTTCTTCCATAAGGATATCACTGATTCCAGCTTAGCTAAAAATGATCCCTTCTCTTAAATTTTTTTCTTTAGTTAGAATCTTTCTTTTATACTTAACATATTCTATCCTTTATCATGCTTATTCATCAGCATTTATCTTATCAAATTCCCACCCTTACCCCTCCAACTAGATTTCAAACTCATTCATTAAAAGCAGGAAAGATGCCATTTCTCACTTTTAAAATATATTTCCAGCATCATGCATGATATTTTGAAAAATATCAGGAATGGTCATAATTCTTCATAGAACTTCATTCAGTCCCCAATAATCTACTGTGGATCATCACATGTCATTTGCTTTCTATGCCTCAATAACTACCAAGGTATCAGGGAACATATTGACTAGAAAATACTTACAGGTTCTTAGTGTATTACTCTAAGAACTACATGTTTAAATGACAAGCAGAAAAAAAGTCATTTCCTCAAATCTAATTTCATCTCTTCTTAGTTAATAAATGCATTTTTCATATACTCAATGGTTATATACCAAGTAGAAATCTTTCTATACTACGCATTACATAAAATGTTTATTAAAGCAAAATCACTTCATGTTCTATCGATGAATTAAACTGAACAAAATATGAGATTCTGTTCAGAGGAGCAAAATTAAGACGCAAATTCAGTAACAGTTACAAAGAGAAACCCATTTTTTTGTGGCTCATAAATGTTTGATTCTGCTTTCACTTTAGAGCAGATGTTACAGAATTAAACCTAATAGTTATGTGGTTTTGTAATGTTGCTTAAGTGCTTTACAGATGGATTTCTTTTTTTTCTTTTAATATACCATATGGTTTTGCCTGCAAACTCAGTTATTCTGAGAGAGAAATATGCAGTACAATCAGAGTACTTTTTAATACACTTAGATCCATGGGTCTAAAATATGTCTTTAAAAGTTAAGTCACAAATATCCAAATCATTAATTGAAATTTTGTTGAAATATATTCATCTTCCTAAACATCTACATATACATATAATCTGTTCATACATATATATATGTATATAAACACATAAACATAACATACTCATATACACACATATCTATCTTTCTATCTAATCTTTCTGAAGACCCTTAATTCTGATTAATATCAGTTGAGGGAATCCAGACAATTAAAGTAGTGAATTATTCTTTGACATCATATTCAGTATTTCCACAATCATAAAATTTAATATGATGTGATCAGGTCCCATTGATTCTTTTTGGTACACAGTTATTTGACTACAGTATAAAATACTGATGCTTCTAGGTCTTTCTAAGGGGAAAGTGGAGAATTATGGGAATCATGAGAACAATGGCCTTTGGTGTGTTTATGGCTTAATCTAGCATGCTTTCTACTTATAACCAATGATGATATGAGTTGTTCATAAAAAACAATATATTGTTATCTTGTTATAAATATAATCATATTTAATAGATCTAAGCATCTTGAATTAAAGGTAAGATTTGTAAACTTGTTTGAAGAAATAATTTTATCTTTAAAGCTTAGTGTCACATAGCTACTAATAAGTATCAAGTAACTGAAATCAAATTTGAACTCAAGTCCTACTGATTGCAAAGTCAGTGCTCTATTCATTTTTATCTAGCTGCCCCTAAAACATTCTATTGAAATGTGATATTATAAAATATTGATCTCTTTATATCATTTTCATCTCTATGTCTTTCTTCTCTTCCATTCCTAGACATCATCCTTTGTAGCAATGATTAAAAATAGAAAGAGAACAAAAATCAGTAAAACAAGACTAACCATTGACTAAATCTTACAATATATGTCAAGATATCTTACAGTACATTATCCCCCATTTCTGCAACTAATGAAAGGAGATAGATTTTTCTCTTTTCTTCTAGAAGAGGTTTGATCTTTATAATTACAAAGTTACCAGTTATCTTTTCTTTTGTCCTTTGCTTTCACATAGTTAATGACATTAAATATCTATTTTTTTGTGATTCTACTTATATCATTCTAGATTTGTGCATATGTTTTTGCTTTGCTAGGATATTTAGTCTTATTTATAGACCTCTATTTATTTAGCCATCCATAACTTGTAGCCACCTACATTTTTTCAAATCCTTTGTGACCACTGAAAATGTTGCTATGATTACTTTGATGAATACAGAGACTTTGACCTCCTTGAAATATATAACAAGAAATGGGATCTCTGAGTCAGAGCATAGACATTTCAGGGACTTTAATTGCCTAATTCCAAATTGCTTTCAAGAAGGTTGGACTAATTCACAGCTCCATCAGCAACATATTCATATGCCTGTCTTCCCACAGGCCCTCCAAAATTCACTATTCTCCTATTTTATAATTTTCGTCATTTTGCTGGGTGGTAACTTGTGACTTCAAAACATTTTTACACTTGAACTTTTCTTATTAGATGTTAATGTCAATATATAATATGGTGGTTAGATATCTTAACAATCAGAACTTTTTCAGACACATTTCTGAAGCAACAATGTTCCTCCAATTAGAGCTTCTTTTCTTATGGTAATGGCATTGCTTTAGTATGAAAATCCTTTTGCTTTCAAGCAATCAAAATGATCTGTTTTAATCCTTTTAATAACCTTCCCATGTTTCATTAAGAACTCTCTATAGCCATATCTATGAAAAATACCTGAAGCTACCCTGTTCTATTACTATTTTCTGTGATGTGATTTTTTTTATTAATCCAATTCATATGCCCAGTCTTTGCTTAATGTGACATATGATATGAGATGTTGGTCTAAATTTAATTTTTGTCAAATAGCTTTCCAAGTTTTTCTGGTAGTTATCAAATAGGGCATCATCCCCAAGTAATTTACATTCTTATATTTGTTGAATACTTTTTTATTGAGTTTAATTATGTCAGATTCTTGCTTATCTAGTTTATTTTTCTCATTTGTTTATATTTTATTTATTTATTTTTCATCCATGAGCCATGTATTATTTTAAGTTACAAAACAACCTTCCACCCTCCCTGCCCTCAGTAGCAAATGGTCAGGTTAGTATTATACATACATATTTTTGATAAATAGTTTTACAGATTGGTCATTTTTGGTATGAGGAATTAGGATTGAGGGGAAGAGATATATAAGAGATAATTTTTATAAAGTGTTTTTCAGATTCTGAAGGGTCATTTTTGTTTTGTTTTGTTTTATTTTTCTTCTTCTGAATTGGGATAATATAGTCCATAACTAGTCTAATATGATTGTCCTAGCTCTCTGAACTGCTGAAAGGAGCTACTTCCATCAAGGTTGATCATCTCACAAATTTGTTAATGTGTACATTGTTCACTTGGTTCTGTTTGCTTTGCTCAGCATCAGTATTTATACATTATTTCATGTAACTCTAGAGTCCAACCATTTATGGTTTCTTATAAAAAATAATATTCCATAGTCATGTACCATGACTTGTTTAGTCATTCCTCTATTGATGGGCATCCCCTCAATTTCCAGTTCTTTCTCACTACATAAAAGAGATGCTATAAATATTTTGGAACATGTGATACTTTTCCCATTTTTTATGATTTCTTCTAGATATAAGCCTAGTATTTGAGTTACTGGGTCAAAGGGAATGAACAGTTTTATTGCTCTTTGGGCATGGTTCTATATTACTCTCCAGAATGGTTTGATCCATTCACAACTTGATCAGCAATGCATCAATGTCCCAATCTTCTCACAAACTCTCCAGCATTGATCATTTTCCATTTTTTTCATCTTGGCCAATGTGCTAGGTGTGAGGCGATACCTCATTGCTGTTTTAATTTGCATTTCTCTAATAAATAATGATTTGGAGCATTTTTTCATATGATTATATATAACTTTAATTTCTTCATTTGAAAACTGCTTTCCTTCTAATTTTGGCAGCATTGATTTTTATTAGTGCAAAAACTTTTGAAATTTGATATAGTCAAAATCATACATTTTGCATTTTATAATGTATTCTAATTCTTGTTTATTCATAAATTTTCCATTGATTTGATAGATAGAGCATTTCTTGGTCTATTAATTTATCTATGGTGTCACCCTTTATGTCTAAATCCTGTATACATTTTTACCATATTTTGGTATAGGGTGTGAGATGTGCGTCTATGCCTAGTTTTTGCCATACTATTTTCCAATTTTTCTAACAATTGCTTTTTTGTCAAATAGTGAGCTCTTACCCCAGAAGCTCATGTCTTTGGGTTTGTAAAAAGTAGATAGTTGTAGTCATTTACTGTGGTTTCTTTTGACTCTAATCTAATCCACTGATGCATTACTCTATTTCTTAACCAGTGCCAGGCAGTTTTGATGGCTACTACTTTATAGTAAAGTTTTAGATCTGGTAGAACTGGGCCACCTTCCTTTACTTTTTTTCCCATCAGTTGACCTTCTGTTGCTCCAGATTAATTTTGTTACTACTTTTTCTAGTTTGGTAAAATAGTTACTTGGCAGTTTATTTGGCCCTGATTTGATTAGAATTGACATTTTTGTTATATTAGCAATTTTTCCAATTATTTTTATCTGACTTTATTTGGGTGAGAGATGCTTTAAAATTGTGTTCATACAGTTTCTGGGTTTGTCATTTGTTTCCATTTGTTACAAAAACTTAGTATCAAATATCATTATTTCTTTTAGTGTTTCCCATTATTCTCTCATAATATTCTAATTTTTTTGTTCCTCTGAATGAATTTTGTTATTTTGTCTTGATTATTAGTTAGATTGGTCCTAAGTTATATAAGTAATGAAATCCCTAAAATTCACATTATTTAAAGTTATAATTTTTACATTTTAAATATAGTACTTTATTCCAGCTTATTTGAAATATGCAATGGGGATTTGAATAATGTGACTGTTTATGGGACTCATTATTTTCATGAAATTGAGAAAATATTATTATATTATTTTATTAAAGCCAAACCAATAACAGGGATTATCCCTCTAATTATTTAAGTAACTCTCTCTTTAAAGAATGGTTTGCAGTTGTATTTTTGAGTCTTGAATATGCCTTGGAGAATAGATTCAGTTGTCATATGTATTCAGAAGTTATTTTGAGTGACATTTCTTCTATTAATTTTGTTATTTCTAAATAGAAATGCAATTATTGTTGTATATTTATAGGCTACATCATTCTGTTTTACTAATGGTATTGTCTCATATGATTTCTTTGCTAATTCACTAGGTTTTTAAGAAATCCTTCATGTCATCAGCATATAGATATTTTCATACAAATCTTACCATTTCTACCTTCACAGTATATCTAGTTTAAGGTACCTTATCTCTACTCACACAGTCAAAACCCTAATTTAGACCCATATCAGGTCTCTCCTGGATTATAGTAATAACCTTCTGTAAGGTCACCTTTTGCATATGTTCATGCTTTTTACTGCTCTTAATGCTTTCACCAATATTTCTAGAACTATGTTAAATAATAGTGGTTAAAAGGAATTTGATTGTCCTACTTCTATTTATTGGAAAATTTTTTTGGGGAAAATATTTAGCACCAGTCACTGAAAAACATTTTATTTGATAGAGTCTTACTATGTGCTGAGTATTTTGCTGGGTGATGGGAGTAGAAAGAAAAACAACGATATACTCTATTCTTAAAGAGTTCACATTCTAATGGGGAAGACAATGTGCAAATAGCTATATAAGATAAATACAAAGACTTCCAGCCAAGATGGCAGAGAGAAGACAGGCACAGTTCTAAAGTCTCCTGATCTTTCCCCATCTATCATATGAAATAAACCTCTTAACAGAAATCTGACCCACAAAACCCAGAAAGAAAAGCCAGGAGAAAGAACATCTACCTCAGGATTTGTCTCCTGCAGCAGCATTGGACAAATTCAGATGGTGAGTCTGGGCTCAGAGGGTGGATCAGTCCCCGATCAACCAGATTAGCATTTGTATTGGAGCTGGGCATCTGAGGGTGTGAGGGCGCGACCTGCTGGATCAGCGGTGGGGCTAGATGTCAGGGGTTTGAGTCAACTCGGGAGCAGAGGCACTGGTGTTGGTGCTGTCCCTCTGGAGCTTGCCGACAGGGCTGGGGAGAGAGTTCCAGTACAGGAGAGCAGCAGACACCATCCCTGGGCTCCTCTGGTCTGAGGAACTCTGAGTCCATGCCTCCAATATGGTTGAGTCCTCTTCCCGGAACAAACAATTGCAGACTACTTCTGTCTCAGGCACAGGTGTGTGAACAGAAGAACCAGCCCAGTTGAAAATCGAGAGAGGAATGACCTCAGGCCAGGGTAAAGAGCCTCACTGATTGAAGGCAAAATAATTCAATAGCTCCAACTCTTCCCTTCAAGCAAAGGGAGAAGGCCTAAATCAAGGTCACAGACACCCCAGAGAAAGCAACCAGCAGCTCCTACTGGCCAACCAAAGAAATTTCATTCAGTGAGTAAAGCCTTTAGTGATCCCAAGCCCTGTGAACCAACCCCTCCCCAACTCAAGGTCTTAGCAAAATGAAGAAGGGTCAGTGGAAAGGTGGATCCATAGAAAAATTCTTGGAAGGGAAAGACCTTGACTCAGAGAGACCTAAAACCTCTGAGGAGAAAACGATCTGGTCTTCAGACTTCCTTGAAGAAATAAGGAAGGAGTTTAAAAATCAACTGGAAAATTTGGGGGAGACAATTAATACCTTGCAACAAGAAAACAAAACCTTAGAAAGTACAATTGGACAAATAAAAAGGAGACTAAATCTCTCAGATCATCAATTGGACAATTACAAAATGAGAATAAATCTCTCACATCATCAATTGTACAAATACAAAATGAGAATAATTCTCTCAGATCCTCAATTGGGCAAATGCAAAAAGAAAATAATTCTCTCAAAACCTCAATTGGTCAAATGGAAAGCTCTTTCAAAAGTAGAATTGACCAATTAGAAAAGGAGTTGCAAAAGGTTATTGAAGAAAACTCCTCCCTAAAAAAAAAGAATGGAGTCTGCAGAAACTAATGACTCCATGAGACAGCAAGAGCCACTTAAACAAAATCAAAAAATAGAAAAAAATAGAAGAAAATGTAAAATACCTCATCAACAAAACCACTGACCGTGAGAATAGATCAAGGAGGGATAACCTGAGAATTATTGGACTTCCTGAAAACATTGAAGAGAAAAAAAAGCCTGGACTTAATATTATAGGATCTAGTGATGGAAAACTACCCTGATATCATGGAACTGGAGAGCAAAGTAGTTATTGAAAGAATACATCGATCCCCTCCAGAAAAAGATCCTAAAACGAAAACACAAAGAAATGTTATGGCCAAATTGCAGAACTATCAGATAAAAGAGAAAATCCTGCAAGCAGCCAGAAAGAAACAATTTAAATATCAAGGATCCACAGTAAGGATCACCCAGGACCTGACTGCACCAACATTAAGGGATCAAAGGGCCTGGAATGAGATATTTCAAAGAGCAAGGGAAGTTGGAAAGCTGCCAAGAATCCACTATCCCACAAAGCTGAGCCTTCTCTTGCAGGGAAAAAGGTGGATATTTAACAAAATGGAAGAATTCCAAAAATTCATGATGAAAATACCAGAGCTAAATAGAAAATTTGGACATCAAACAGGAGGTTCAAGAGACACATGAAAAGGTTAAAAAAAGGGGGAAGGGTAGTAAAAGGAAAAAAAAAACTGCTATCCAATAAATTGAAACTGGCTATATCTCAGCATGGGGAAAAAGATTCACTCAAATATTGAGAATTGTAACTCCAACAGAGAGAATATACCTAGCCAGAAATGATGGACATTCATGATCTATCCATGAGACTGCTATCTAATGGGAAGTAACTGTCTTTAAGCCCACTTGGGAGAAAGACTCTAATAACTCTCAAGAATTTTAACTCTATTAGATAGAATGTACTTAGCCAGAAGTGACAGATACTCAGAATTTTCTATGACTCAGATAAAATGATCTAAAAAACACAACCTCCTTAAAAAGGGGGACAGGAAAGAGATGGGAGGAGGAAGGGGATTGAATAGGGTGAATCTCTTTACACTAAGAGGTACAAAATACCTATGGTAATAGAGGGGAAGAAGAGAGCATATGAGAAACACCTGAATCTTCTTCTCATCAGAATTGGATTAAGGTCAGCCTACACATACTCAGCTAACTTATAAAACATCTAACCTTTCAAGTATTAAATGGGGAAAAGGGGAGGGCAGATGCAGAAAGGGAAAGGGAGTGGGGAAAAAGGGGGAACTAACAGAAGAAAGGGAAAAGGGAAAAAGGGAAAGGGGAAAGAAAGGGGAGGGGGTGATATAGGAGGACAAACACACTGAAGGGGGTGGTATTCAGAAACAAAATTCTGGGGAATATGGATAAAGTGAGGAAAGGGGGAAAATACAAACAGAGGGAAGATAGCATGGAGGGCAATAAAGAATTAGTAATCATAACTTTGAATGTGAATAGGATGAGCTCTCCCTTAAAATGTAAACGAATAGCAGAGTGGATTAAAAACTAGAATCCTACAATATGCTGCTTACAAGAAACTCATTTGAAGCAGAGAGATACATATAGAGTAAAGGTAAAAGGTTGGAGCAAAATATATTTTGCTTCAGCTGAAGTAAAAAAAGCAGGGGTATCTTAGACAAAGCAGCAGCAGCAAAGATAGATAGCATTAAAAGAGATAAGGAAGGAAACTTTATCCTCCTAAAAGGTACCATAGACAATAAATTCATTTCAATATTGAATATATGTGCACCCAGTGGGGCAGCATCCAAATTCTTAGAGGAGAAGCTGAAAGAACTACAGGAGGACATAGACAGCAAAACTCTAACTAGTGGGAGACCTCAACCTCCCACTATCAGATCTAGATAAATCGAATCATAAAACAAACAAGAAAGAAATTAGGGAGGTAAATAGACTGTTTGAAAAATTAGATACGGTAGACTTATGGAGGAAACTGAATGGGAATAGAAAGGAATATACCTTTTTCTCTACAGTACATGGGACTTACACATATTTGACCATGTACTAGGACATAAAAACCCAATGATCAACTGTAGAAAGGCAGAAATAGTGCAAACATCTTTCTCAGATCACAATGCAATAAAAGTCATATGCAATATTGGACAAAGGAGATATAGACCCAGAACAAATTGGAAACTGAATAACCTCATTTTAAAAAATGAGTGAACCAAAAAAAAATTGTGGAAAGAATTAACCATTTTATCCCAGACGATGATAATGATGAAACAACATACCAAAACCTATGGGATTCATTCAAAGCTACTCTCAGGGGATATATTATAGCTCTAAATACTTACAGGAATAAATTGGAGAAAGAGGAAATCAATGAACTAAACATGCAACTAAAAAAAATTAGAGAAAGAACAAATGAAATATCCCCAATTAAGTACCAAATTAGAAATTCTAAAAATTAAAGGAGAAATTAATAAAATTGAAAGCAAAAAAATTATTGAATTAATAAATAAAAACAAAAGTTGGTATTATGAAAAAAACCAATAAAACTGATAAACCTTTGGTCAATTTGATTTAAAAAAAAAGAGGAAAACCAAATTGCTAGTATCATAAATTAAAACAGTGAACTCACCACCAATGAGGAGGAAATTAAACTAATAATTTGAAATTATTTTGCCCAACTCTAAGCCAATTAATTTGATAATCTAAGTGATGTGCATGAATATTTACAAAAATATAAGTTCTCTAGGTTAAATGAAGAAGAGATTAAATACCTAAACAACCCTACCTCAGAAAAAGAAATTTAACAAGCCATCATTGAGCTTCCTAAGTAAAAATCTCCAGGGCCTGATGGATTCACAAGCGAATTCTACCAAACATCTAAGGAACAATTAGTTCCAATTCTATATAAACTCTTTGGAAAAATAGGGAAAGATGGAACTCTGCCTAACTCTTTCTATGAAACCAATATTGTGTGGTTACCTAAACCAGAAAGTGTTAAAACAGAGAAAGAAAACTATAGACCTATCTCCCTGATGAATATAGAAGCAAAAATCTTAAATAAAATCTTAGCAAAATGATTACAACAAGTTGTCACTAGGATAATACATTATGATCAAGTAGGATTTATTCCAGGATTTCAGGATTGGTTCGATATTAGGAAAACAGTACAATCAATTATATCAACAACAAACCTATCATAAATTATATGATCATATCAACAGATGCTGAAAAACTTTTGACAAAATACAACATCCATTCCTACTAAAAACACTAGAGAGTATAGGAATAAATGGACTGTTCCTTAGAATAATTAGCAGTATCTATCTGAAACCATCAATAAGCATTATATTCAATGGGGAGAGGCTAGAGGCATTCCCTTTAAGATCGGGGGTGAAGCAAGGGTGCACATTATCAGCACTACTATTCAATATTGTATTAGAAATGTTAGCTTCAGCAATTAGAGAAGAAAAAGAAATTGAAGGAATTAGAATTGGGAAGGGAGAGACAAAACTCTCACTCTTTGCAGATGATATGATGGTCTACCTAGAGAATCCCAAGAAATCATCCAAAAAACTACTGGAAACAATTACCAATTTTAGCAAAGTTGCAGGTTATAAAATAAACCCTCATAAATCCTCAACTTTCTATATATGTCTAGCAAGATACAGTGGGAAGAGCTAGAAAGAGAAATCCCATTCAAAGTAATCTCAGACAATATAAAATAATTGGGAGTCTATTTGCCAAGACAGACTCAGAAACTTTTTGAAAACAATTATAAAACACTTCTCACACAAATTAAATCAGATTTAAATAGCTGGGCAAATATCAACTGCTCATGGATAGGTAGAGCTAATATAATAAAAATGACAATTCTACCAACACTAAACTACCTTTTTAGTGCCCTGCCATTCAAAATTCCAAAAACTTACTTTAATGAGTTAGAAAAAATTGTAAGTAAATTCATATGAAGAAATAAAAAGTCAAGAATTTCCAGGAGCTTAATGAAAAAAAGTGCAAAAGAAGGTAGCTTAGCCCTACCTTATCTAAAATTATATTATGAAGCATCAATCATCAAAACTTTTTTGGTATTGGCTAAGAAATATAGTGGTGGACCAGTGGAATAGACTAGGTGTAAAAGCAAGAGATGATTATAGTAATCTGCTGTTTGATAAACCCAAAGAGTCCAACTATTGGGATAAAAACTCCCTCTTTCATAAAGACTGATGGGACAATTGGAAATTAGTATGGAAGAAACTTAGCTTAGGCCAACACCTTACACCCTTTATGAAGATAACATCCAAATGGTTACAGGATTTAGACATAAAAAACAATACTATAAGCAAATTAGAAGATTAAGGACTAATTTACCTGTCAGATCTATGGAAAGGGGAGCAGTTTATGACTAAGGAAGAGTTGGAGAACATTACCAAAAATCAATTAGATGAATTTGATTACATTAAATTAAAGAGCTTTAGCACAGGTAAAACCACTGTAACCAAGATCAAAATAAATGTAGTAAATTGGGAAACAATCTTTACAACTCATGATTCTGACAAAGGACTCATTTCTAAAATATACAGAGAACTAAGTCATATTTTTAAAACAAAAATCCATTCCCCAATTGACAAATGATCAAAGGATATGCAAAGGCAATTTACAGATGAGGAGATCAAAGCAATCCATAGCCATATGAAAAATTGCTCCAAATCATCAATTATTAGAGAAATGCAAATTAAAGCTTCTCTGAGGTACCACCTCAAACCTCTCAGATTGCTCAATATGACCAGAAAGGATAATGATCATTGTTGGAAGGGTTGTGGGAAATCTGTGACACTATTACAAGGTTGGTGGAGCTGTGAACTCATCCAACCTTTTCTGGAGAGCTATTTGTAACTATGCCCAAAGGGCAACAAAAATGTTCATACCCTTTGACCCAGCGATATCACTAGTGGGTCTATACCCTGAAGAGATGATGAAAAAGGGTAGAAACATCACTTGTACAAAAATATTTATAGCAGCCCTATTTGTGGTGTGGCAAAGAATTGGAAATCAAGTAAATGTCCTTCAATTGGGGAATGGCTTAGCAAACTGTGGTATATGTATTTCATGGAACACTATTGTTCTATTAGAAACCAGGAGGGATGGGATTTCAGGGAAGCCTGGAGGGAATTGCATGAACTGATGCTGAATGAGATGAACAGAACCAGAAAAATACTGTATACCCTAACAGCAACCTTGGAGTGATGATCAACCTTTAAGAACTCGCTCAGTCCATCAGTGCAACTATTTTGGACTGTCTGCAAAGGAGAGTGCCATCTGTATCCAGATAAGGAGCTGTGGAGTTTGAACAAAGTTCAAGGACTATTCCCTTTAATTTAGGGAAAAAAAACAGATATCTTATTGTCTGATCTTGTTACCTCTTAGGCTTCTTGTCTGTTCTTTAAGGGTATGATTTCTCTCTCATCACACTCAATTTGGATCAATGTATAACATGGAAACAAAGTAAAGACTGACAGATTGCCTTCTGTGGGGGAGGTGGAGGAGGGAAGTAAGATGGGGGGGAAATTGTAAAACTCAAATAATATCTTTAATAAAAAAAATTTAAAAAAGAGATAAATACAGTACAATGGAAGTTAATCTCTAAGAGGAAGGTTCTAGCACCTTGGTGACCTGGGAACAGTTTCTTACCTAAGTTCACCAGCTTAAAGCAGAGTCTTGAAAGGAGCCAAGGAAATGAAAAGGCATAGGTGAGGAAAAGAACATTCATTCCAAGGTCTCTGGAGGACATCCAGAGCAAAAACTGAAGAAACAGGAGATGAATCTGCTAATAGACCAGTCAGTATAACAGGATTATAGAGAGATATAGGGGAGATCATTAAATGAAAAGCAACTCTTCAGGCTGTTTCTGTTTGAATCTCATTAAAAAAAGATAAAAGCAATGAGTTAAATGATAATAAAAACAATAATAACAGTAATAATAATAATAATTGTTTGACAGTGGAAAGAAAAACTCGATGAAGCAAGAAAGACTTCATTTGAAATCATACCTTTTACATATATTGGTCATGTGAGACTGGACAAGTTTTTTAAATCCCTCATTGCCAAAGGTAACTCTAAAATTTAAAGGTACAGTGAAATTATTGACATACATTTGTAAAGGGAGTTTCCTTATCTCATTACCAGTGAAGTCACAGGTTCATAATACTTTAAACTTTGTGAGATATTTTATATGTATTCTCTCCTTTGATATTTACTCATTTATTTTGCTTATGGGAAGCTAAAGTATCTGAAATATGGGTTTCAACTATTTACTTGGAAACTTCCTTGGAAATTAAAGAGGAATAAACAATTCCTGGAGGATTAGTCTAGTAAACTGAGACTAATAAATTTAGGACAGATATTGCAATGTAAAATTTTATATGCCAATGACCATAGAATCCTTTCATTTCAATAAAAAAAGTTTCTTACTGAAGGATTATATTCTGTAATATTTTCTGGTCTCTGGCTTAAAAATGTCAGCTGCTTATTAATAAATACCAATAATATCATGGTAAATCATAATAATCCCATTAAGATGTCACTGTAGAGGAAGATAGTGCAGAAGAATCAGTATTTCAATTTGAACTAAATGAAACAGAAATGCCAGGTACTCTAGGCTCAATCATTTTATTGATTTACACTCCCCTAGTTTATTTTATCATTTTTCCTCTAATCTAGGCCAATCTTAAACTCTCTAGAAACATTCATGTATTGGGCTTTCTGTGACTAGAGTAAATTATTCTGTCAAACTTGAGTGTTTACTATTTGATATCTCTGTCATTATGGTAAATGCTCAATGCAGGCTTTTTAAAAACTTGATCTTTTCCCTTAAAGCTAAAGACCAAAATAATCTTTATATCAAAAAGTACAGCCCCTCTAGAGATGGCATTATTTTATCTTTTGGAAACTGTCAAAAAAAGGAATCAGAATTGCAAAAGATTTGGTGAAAAAGTGCCAGTTTAAGATGGATGATAATTTGGAGGAATTATTAGATGATTTAAAAGGAAAAAAAAGAAAAGAAACTTGACTATGTCTACCATTAAAAATGAAAAAACAGCTCATTTCAATCAGTTGGTTAGCCTCTATTAATTGTTTAATATGTGTTAGCAATGTGCCAAGTGGTAGATTTACAAATAAAGACTACTATGCTCTCCTGTGGTGTATGTGTGTGTGTGTGTGTGTGGCGGGGGGAGGGACCCAGTCCCTGCTTCCAAAGTTCTCATGTTTTAACAAGATAGATAATGTACTAACAATTGTGTACAAATAAGATGTCTATCTCCATCTACATGTGTTGGTTGCAGTTGATCAGACCAATAACAGTGTGGAAGGCTCAGGTTGGACACAAATGGCCCCTTTGAACATTTGGAGTGGAGACATTTCTTAAATTTGTGTGTCTTATGTTTCTTTTGAGTTACAGTAATTCTGCTTTACTCATAGAGCATAGTGCCCTCATTGTTGAAGACACACTATACTGAGTGGTCCTCCACCAGCATTTCTCACATCTTACAATCAATTACAAAGTTCTTTAGTGAAACCTTGAGAGAGTTCTTGTATTGTTTCTTCTGACCTCCAAATGAGTTCTTGCCTTTTGTGTGTTCTTTGCAAAATAGTTTTTTAGACAAACATTAGTTTGGCATTCAAACAATATGACCAGCCCATTGAAATTATGCTCTTTGTGATAGAATTTGAATACTTGGCACTTTCATTTAAGAAAGGACCTCAATCTTCAGAACTTTATTGGTTTTTTTGTTGACTTGAGCCCCAAATCCCTGAATCTCTCAGCTCCCTCTTCCCCACAGCAGGACATGAGACAAAGAAGAAGGAATTTCTTCCAGACTCTTCCATGAAAAAAGAGGACCTGGATGGATGGGGAATAAGGAAACCAGTCCCTTACACCCCCTCCAAATAAAAGTAGAATGTAGGTTCAGGCCCCTTTGGCATCCAACCCTGGCTCAGACTGGAATTTATAAGCTGACTTTCCAAAGGTTTGGAGAAAAGGAGACTTCAAACATGGAGACTAAAATCTGTCCAGACAAGGGGGACTGGAGGGGTGGAGGTATATCTGGCATCATAAGGTATTGAACACTGAGGCCCAGATAATCTTCATAATTCAGTTTCTTTGCATGTTAACTGGTAGCCTGTCCAGGTTTCACAAGCATACAACAATAAAGTCAGCACAATGGTTTTGTAGACTTTTAGTTTAATAGACTATCTAATAATTCTTCTCTCCCACAGTTTATTTCAGAAACTCCCAAATGATGAAGTAGTTCTGGCAATGCATGCATCAGCCTCATCATCTAAGATTATATCACTGGAACATATACTGCCAAGGTAAGTGAATACTTGTTTAATTAATAGCAGACCTACTAGTCTTCCTGAACACCAGACACTATACATATATCCCCACTCATTTCTCATAGATGGTGGATTTATTAACTAGGATTTGAAGGAAACCAGGGAATCCAAGAAACTTATAGCATAAATTGGTCACAAAAGACTTTACTTTCTGAAAAGGTTATAAATTGCAATTGTTTCCAATATATCAGTCACTTTGTGCATTCTTATGTTTTCACATGTCATAGGAATTTTTTTTCAACTAAAATCATTAAAAATGATTGGCTCATTGTATTAGCCCTCCATCTTTAGCCCCTTGAATATAAACTTTGTAATATTTAAGATAGAATTTCTTCAGCATCTTTGGGATTAATAGGATTTGGTTTATTGGTTGCTCTATCTTAGGTGAATTCTCTAATTATTTCAATTTTGAAAGATCTTTTAAAAACTATTTTAATCTTGGGAGCAGTTCAGCCCCATATATCCTTAGGTACGTAACACTACTACCAAAAGTAAGTGGAGAATTATTATCATCATAAATAAATCCTAACCAATGATACTGGAAGCTTTTGCAAATTTTAATTAGTGCTGCATGAAAAGTTTTTCAATGGAAGTATATTTAATCTTGGCTTTTAGTCATCTTTGTAAGAACAAAATTTTACTGTAAATATATTTTTAAAAAAAATGAGTTAACAGAGGAGGCTAGGTGGTGAGGTGGCTAGAGCATCAGCCCTGGAGTCAGAAGTACCTGAGTTCAAATCCAGCCTCAAACACTTAATAATTACCTAGCTGTGTGGTCTTGGGCAAGCCACGTAACCCCAATGCCTTGCAAAAACTAAAAAAAAATAATAAAAAAATGAAAAAGTTAACAAAACAGTAACAATTTTATTTTGGCAACAACATACAAGTAATAAATAAATGGGAGGCATGTAATGGTAAAACTTTTTTAATATACTCTACCTTTTGTTTATCTATCTCATAAATACAAAGTAAAATATGGCATACTAAACAAAAGTTCTGAATGAAAATTGACCTTTGCAGAAAACTTTAAAGTTTGGAGACTGGTTAAGGAAAAGCAACCTTAATGTATCTTAAGACAACAGCTGGTATAGAGCTGGTATTTAATATTTGTAGAACAAGTAAATGAAAAACATGAATCTGAGAATGAATGAAGCAATGCATTTAGGTAACAGATGGACTCAATACACTTTTTTTGGGAGGGAGAGCTATTTGCAGATCTTTCATCCATGAACTATGAGATCTCTTGTCCAAACTTAATAGGGGGTATTATAACTGTAGAGGTAATGGCCCCCATCTATGTGCAAAGGTGAACCCTGTGAAAAGTGAGACTATACAGGCTTGTCTCACTAAGGGACTTTGAGACCTTAAGGGTTATTCTAATACAATATTAATTTGTCTCTGCTTCAGCCATTTATTTATTAGTGTTTTGAGTTTTCTGAAGGGGAGAAAACTATTAGGAACATCAGAGAACTTTTCAGAAAAATAAGAGCTTTTCTCTTTGGGAAACTGCTTTCTTCATGATGGCCAATGACTAATACTTATACATGTCTCATCACCAGCATTGTCAAAGATAAAGAACCCAGCAGGCCCAAGAGAAAATGTCTTCATTTGGAGGTGTACAAGGAACTGTCTTAGCAACTTCATTTTACTGGGAACAGATTGATTAACTTAGACTTTTTAGATCAATTTGGGATGCTGAGCTTATAAATAAGGATTTTATTTTCAGAGGAAGCCTTTTTTATCTTTTAAGTAGAAATCCGGAGAAAGATGAGACAAGATACATGAGACCTCTTTAAGGTTCTTCAGGATACTCCTTTGCATGGGCATTGTTGGGACTGGTAGGGACTGATGAGTAGTAAGTATAAAGGTATTGACTTCTTGAACTCTAAGTGTCTGATTTTTGAATGTCTAGCTTCAGTCATGGAGGTACTTGGAATTCACACCTGTTCACTTCCACCAGACCTCTGGGAATAAAGAACCATGTGACAGAGAGGGAAAAATGACTGAACCCCAGTCTTCTGGTTAGAGGAAGTAGGATAGGTCAGACCATGTCAAGACCCTGCTCAACAAATTCTAATTATTTCCTATTATTTCTGTAATTAAATGTAAAAATCTTGATTGGTCCTTCACAATCTGGCTTCAATCTATTTCTAGAGATTTATTATATATTATTCTCCCTCATAGACTCTGCAGCATAGCATCCTAGCCTTCTTGGTTTCTGTCCCTCCAACACTCTATTTGCCATTGTACTATTGCTCAGACTGTCCAATATCAGTGGAATATATTTACTGCTTCCTCAGCTCCAGCTCTCTGAATTTCCAGCTTCTTCAGAAAGCCTTTCCTCATCCTCACAGCAGATAGTACCTCCTTCCTGAAATTACCACCACATATTTACTTTGCATATATGTGCATTTACTTATAGGTGTACATATACTTTCCTTTAGTAGAATGTGAGTACCTTAAAGGCAAACATTATTTCGCTTTGTTTTACATCTTGAGCTCCTAACACATTTCTTAGCAATTTGTTGATCTACCATTTTTGATTCTTTTTGATCCTGAGGAACATCACCTTCCTGTTAGATCTTCCAATGCTTCACTATCTCCATGGTGTTTTGTTGTTTTGTTGACAATTATACTGGAGCAGTTTGCTATTATTTCCTTCTCCAGTGGATCACCTTTAGTCACAATTTTTCTGCTATGACCTATCAGTCTTGGATAATCCTGCTCATAGTTTCATTTAGTTTTGCAAGCCCATCTACCATGACAAGGCAGTGATCTAGAGGGATCCTAGCTCTGGGCAGTTGCTTAATAAATAGTTAATGATTCACTGATTTCATGTGCAGTGTTGAGTTTAAGGTTTGCAAAGTACTTTACAAATCTTATCTCATTTTATCCTCAAAACAACCCTGGAAGGGGGGAGACTTTTTATTACCCTCATTTTACAGATTGTGAATCTCTGATAAATAGAATGACTTGCTCAGAGTTACATAGTTAGTACCTGTCTGAAGCTGATTTAGAGCTCAGGTGACTCCTGGACTAGCATTTTCCATTATATCATCTAATAATCTAAATTTATAGAAAATTCTACAAATTCCCTTTATAAGTAAGGGATTTCCTGAACAATGGTGAAGTCCTTTATATTCAGGGACCCAGAATTCTCATGAGAAGAGAGGGAATCATGGGCAATGACAATCTTCAGTTGCTTCTCTAGCAACTTTAAATTTGAAGAAGGAAATAGCAAACCACTCTAGTATCTTTACCAAAAAAAAATCCCTAAATGGGGTCATGAAGATTGGAACATTACAGAAATGACTGCATAAAAAAGTTTTTAATTTAAGTTTCAAGAATCAGTCTTTTAGAAAGAGAAGGGAGACTACCTGTACAGTGTTGATCTCTTGAAGAGAACAGGATTACATATAGGAAACGTAAGCTGGATGAACAATGAAGTACTATGTCTGACTCAGAGGAGTGAATTTCCTCTACTTTGCTGACTGCTACTACTTTGAATTATTTGGTCAGCTGAAATCTAATGGTAAGAGCATTGCTTTTCTTGAAACACTGACTTCATTTTCCTTCCAGGAGGACTCTAAGCTATTAGGATAAACCCCAAGAACCTGGGAAGGCTGTATGGATCTCTAACATAAAGTAACTCCTATGAGTACCACATGGTGTAGCTCTAGCAGCTCTAAGCTTGTTTCCTTCCCTAGGAATATTCATACCACAAGATGTGTGGTATTGCTCTAAGGGTTCAGATTCTCTTAAGGAAGAAAATGAATTAGGGAGTTCAAAAGGTACAACCTCCTTTCATCGGGCCTACATTGTTCAAATTACTTATGGCACGTTTTTAAAAAGGAAACGATAAATTTACCTTTATAGATAGTAATAGGAAATTGTTTTACTATTTGGTGTTTTCTCACACTTTTATCTGTAATAGGACCTGTTGCTTATTTGTATACTGGGGAAAATATTTAACACACTGTATTTATTCTTGTTATTTTCTAGACATTCTAATCTCTTTTTACTCTTCTGATTCCAGGACCTTATTAGCAATTCTCCTCTCTCCAGGGAGCTGATGCACAATAGCTCAAGTCAACCAAACATCCTCAATTAATCCACTTTGTTGAAGTCAGTATATCCTTTTTAATTAACTGAAATTTAAAGAGGTACTTATTTTCACTGAGGCATTCTTGAGAGGATATGCCCCATCTTCTCCCTACCTCTTTTCAAGGTAATAGTAAATTACTATCTATGCATTCATCTGTCTATCTATCTATCTATCCATTCATCTATCTATCTATCTGACTACCTAGCAATTTACTCACACATATATGTATATCATATATATGTACATATATATGTACATAAATATACTTTCTATAGGAATATGTACATTCCTAAATAAAGGCTCATCAAACTAACAGAACTTTCTTGATCATCCCACTAATTACATATACATCTTCAAAAGGTCTCTAATTTATTTGACCAAGAAATTATCTAATCTATGGTTAGCTGGTAAATAGTGAGAAAGATGGAAGTACATCACTGCTATGAGATTTCTAGAAGTAGCCCTTTATCCTTCTGTGATCTAAAAATATAATATTCTCAGACATGGAAGGGATTCTTCCAGTTTAGTATCATTTCATATAAGCTTATTTGATGAGGGAGCTTTAATGTGACAGTGGAGCTCAAATACTGAGACCATACAACATTTTTCATTCTTCTGATTCACTGAAATTCATCCTTATGGGTACTAATAGGAAGTTACTTTTTTATTTGTTTTCTCAGAACTTTGTCTCTAGTAGAACCTGTTGCCTTTTTACACACTGAAAAAATTTTTTTTAATACATTCTGTATTCCTCCTTGTTATTCTGTAGACATTCAAATCAATTTCAGAAGAGTTTTTGTTCTCATTTTGGTGCCCATGTAAATCTTGGGAAATTCACAAAATTGACAGTCACAAAACAAATTCAAACTGAATACAGATGCAATCCAGGTAATTCTTCATTATAACAGTTTATGTGATTCCTTTGTATTCACTGGCTGTTTTTAAATTTAAAAAGCTACAATGTCAATTCAACCATTAAAAACTCTTCTGTATTAAATGCAGATCTGTGAAAAAGTCATATTGAAGGCATTCATTCTTTTTTTCTAGATATATTCTTCTGTGTGCAGTAGAAGAATCTAGGAATAAAAAGAGAGAATTTATAGATCCTATTTCCTCTGAGGTCTGAGGATATTGTGACAATTTGAAGATGGAAAATCACATATTCTCTCTCCCCCATTCCCCCAACAAGTTTATACTCTGAATTTACTTTCTTTTTTTCTGGTCTAACCCTCTGTTTTGTCATTTAATTTATGTATGGAATAGATTGACATAAAATAGATCTCTGTGTAAGAGTTTAATACCATTCAGAGATAAAAAGACCTTTATGGTATGCAAGGGCCTTAAGCCTCCCAGAATCCTCAGACAGAATGGTAAAATAGTTTGTGTGTTAAGCCAGGGAATGAAAGACATCACTGAAAGCATTACACTGCAGACAAAGGCAAGATAAGCAAGTAAATTGAATAGTTCTTCTTATACCTAATGAATTCTAGGAAAATTGATAGGTAAAATTGTCACAGAGAATTTTTTACCTGGTTTTGAGTGCTCTGAAAAGGCAATAGAATTCCCCCAAAGTGCTTGAATTCAGCTGCTTGTTGAATGTTCTCTTAATAACAAAAGGAAAAAAAATCAAGCCATGGGAATGATTTAAAGGACTAATGTATTTATTTTTAATGAAGTAGGCTTTTCAATATGCTATCAGAAAAAAATGGTCATATGATCGAGTCACATATAATCAATTCTTAGAAAATTCTTGATACTTTTCAGAATGTTTTCTGGAAGATAATTTCCAAAGCAAATTCTAGAACACTGTGAAGAATGGGCAAGAAAAGTGTTTGAGTCAATAAAATTATATTTCATTTATTAGGGATATGGATATGCCTTTTGGCATGAAGACTTTGAAGATATTTCCCAAAGAGTGAACTGTATAGATTCTGATAATTCTCATTTGCATGAACATTCATTAGTTTGTGATGTCCCCATGACTAGTTTTTTTTATGGTTACATAACAATTCTATTTTTTAAAGAAAAGTATTTTTTATATAATCTGTCCCACATCTTCCTGTTTAAATCATCTTAAAATGACACATCTCAGCTCTAAAAGTTAAGCCAAAATTATGTCTTCTTAGTAAACAATATGAGGAATAGAAACCCATCTAAAAAACTTTTATGCAAAGTACAAAAAAAAGTAGAACAGAATTTACAATAATTATAATTCAGTAAAAGGAAAAAAAAATGAATGAAAACTGAATGGACAAAACCCTGATGGAGAGTTATAAGAAGAGACTGAAATCTTGCTTTTATTTTACATATTGAAATCAAAGTATAAATGTGATCAAAGAGTAAAAATTAGAATTTTAGCAACTTAGAGATTACGTAGTTTTATCGTCTTTCCTTAGAGATGAGGACACTGAAGCACAGGTCAAAGACTTTCCAAAGATTACAAAAGTACTAGGATTTGAACTCAATTTTTCTTATTTCAAAGACAATGATTTACTATTCTACTGTGTTGTTGCTCAATAGGTATTAAGTAAATTTAATTGGCTATATTGCTGCTGAAAGACGTGTTTGAGAAAAAATAATATGGCACATTTAAAAAAAACATGAACCAAAAAACCAGAATTTTTCTCTTTTGTCTTCTCTTTGGGGAGAAGAGATATGGAAATAAAAATGGAATTTCACAAGGCAAAAATATAGCCAAAATTACTTGCAAGTATTTGCATGCTGTCAGGTAAGATACTGTACTTTTTTTTGGAAAGTCAGTGCTACAGTAACTCTTGAAAGTCACTAGAAGATTACTTTGTCTTTCTATATTAGTTTACCAAGGAAAGGTAGAAAATGTCAAACTCCTTTCCAAAGGAGAGATTTTGAAAGAATCTTGTTATTACTAATTGTCATTGTCCATGATGTTTAACATAAACATAGGCCATTCTATTCCTGAATTTGCAGCGATCTCCTAAAGTGAAATAGTAGAAGGGATGGCAAAAATGAGATAAGGAATAAATAGGGGAATCAAGCAGGGAAGAGGTGCAGAAAATTTTCAAGTTATATATCAAGTGCATATAGATTCACATTTAACTTCAATAAATTTTTAGGTAAACTGCGTATTGATGAAATTCAGGATGTTGTGCTTCACATCTTCCTGCAGGTAATCCATAGAGAATGAGGAAAATGTCTTCAGCCTTTGGGGAAAAAAGAAGAAGAGACAAATGAATCTGGATGAACATCATCCTCCATTTGCAAGGATATTTTGCCTTAGGACATGTGACAAGAGGCATGCAAATTTTGGTACTGGTCAGATATCTTTGGTGCACAGCAGATGACTTCCTTGTCTCCTCCAATTTTTCACAAAAGCAAAATGAGCTAAATTGTAGTATTCCTCGTCCCTCCTTGTCACTTCCTGTACTGATCAAAAACACCATTACTCTTCCAGTTATGACATATGAAAAATTTGAGAGATATTGTTTCTGGTTAATTAATTATTTTTATTAATTATGCTACTGAGTGTTTCATAAAAGGGATCAGAAGTTCTTTTGATTTACAAGACTCCTCATGGAACTCACTATATGCTCTTAGAAGACTGGGTGTTCCTGAGGGTAGAATCAATTCTGATTGGTTAATAAGAAAAATGAGAATGAATATCATAATGGGAGGCAGATTTATTATAATGAGGGGCTGAGGAATGTGACTCTGATCACTCAGTATTGGACAGACACTTATCTATACTCATATCACCATTTCTAGGGTAATGTAGGTCCTCCCAGACCTGACAGTCTAAAGCACAATGGGTTAGAATTCACCAATTCACCTAAATTAGAATTTCTTTCACTTTTGATCAGATCTAATTCTTCCTGGTTGAGAATAGCCAAAGCGTTTGATTTCTGAATGAGGAAACAGAAGGAAAAAATCTTGGATCTCCTGAATTGTAAATGGCAATTAATACAAGTGGGAAATAATCTTTTCATTCAAGATAAAAGTATTTCAGATTTCAGCATTTTAAAATTTCAAGTTCAGATATTACCATTCTTAGCTAAGGGCAGAATTATTAATTCTCAAAAATGTTTATAAATGAATTGAAAGGAATCTGACACTTTATTTCAAGATTTCAATAAAACTTCAAGGAACAAATATTGTATAGAAACCATACAGTGATACTTTAGGTAGTGAGATAAAGTATAGGCAGCTAATTGGCATAGTGGATTAAAGTATTAGGCCTGGAGTCAGGAAGACTCATCTTCATTAGTTTAAACCTGATCTCAGACAAATGTGGCCCTACACAAGTTGTTTAACCCTATTTACCTCACCTTCCTCATCTGTATAATGACGTAGAGAAGAAAATGACAATCTATTCCAGTATCTCTGCCAAGAAACCTTCAAACAGGGTCATGAAGAGTAGGATATGACTAAACAGCTGAAGTACAACAAATATAATAGGATATTGTAAAGTATTGTAAGTGATACTACATAGAGTAAGAATTATTAGATAAACAGATCTAAAACCTCTTGGAGTACATCTTTAAGTATTTATAAATATTTATCTCATATTCCATATAGATTTAACTTCTATAAGGGAATATAAGAAATAAATAAGAAATAATCTTTGCCCTCAAGGAGTTTACCATGTACAAAAGGGAATAAGACAAACATAAAATGATTTAGGAACAATATAAAACCAATTGTAATCTATATTATATTGCAAGCTACAGACTCCTAAGTACTATGGAAGTTCAGAGACTGGAGAGATTCACTGGATAATTGGGAAAAGACACATTTCTACAGCCAGAACAATATTGAACATTTTTGACAAAATATTATTGTAGAGTCGATCAGGTGAAAACTGACAGAGGAACAAAATTATGTATTGGTAATTTTGGATAGCTGGGTCCCAAAAAGACATAAGAGCTGAATTGGAAATTCAAAATCTCACATAAAGGAACATTTAAGGGAGACACAACTAGATTGGACATTTTCCATTGTGTTTGCAGGAGCAAATGGGAATTGATACAATAACCATTAAAATCAAAACCTCAATAATAAGTTAAATAAATAAATAATGTTGAGCTAAGAGTTAAAAATAATAGATATAATGTGAAAAGGAAGATAGAGCCAACTTATTTGTGTGGAAGACTCAAACTCATGCTAATTTAGGATTTTAATAAGGCCACTTTGGTAATCTACCAGGATGAATGTTTCAAGTTCCTTTATGATCTCTCACTGTCCATCAAGCTAATGATAAAAATTGGGGGGGGGGGCATAGGACTGAGTAGAGACTATCCTGTTTGGGGATATCTAGGGATAATCTGGAAAACTTCTCCCAGCTGCTTACATGACAAAAATCTGAGGATTTGGCACTATTCTCGGTTGCTTTGGAAGTGCCAGATTATCTTCTTGTGTTAAATAAGCAAAGGGGAGAAAAAGGCAGATACAATGAAATAACCAGAATTCTAATTCTTGCTTTTCCAAATACTGGCTGGTTCAAATGTCAGTCAATGTCAAGGTGATCAGTCAGGGAACAATAGAAGAATCAATAAAAATTCCTCTGCATGCTTAAGGCTTACTGAAAGCTTATCCAGCTAGTGACATTGGTAGAAAGAGGAGTAGATGTCTTCTATTTTTATTTGCCCCATAACTATTTTTGGAGGACATTAGTAAAGTATCACAGTACACAGCACTTGTTATCCAGAAACAATGAAGAACTCCAGCTGCTATCCTTCACTATATCCTTGGAAACAATCTATTGGTTCAGAAAAAAAAAACCCTTCAACTCAAGATAATTTTCATTCTATTTATAGCTGAAAGGACAAGTCAATACTAGAGTTGGAACTACAGTGCAGGTCCCCTACAAGTTTAGAGCTAACTACAAACTAGAGGGGGAGATCCTAAGGCATAGTGGATTGGTTATAGGTTTCCTACATAGTCATGGACAGAAGGAGAGCACTACCTACTCAATAACCTGAGATTTGGGATTGTTGTAAATAAGAATCCTTGTAATACAATAAGCTTAGACATTTGATTGATCTCGATATGAGAGGTCACTTTTATGGTCTGGAGAGAAAGCAGTGTGGTATAATGAATAGAGAGATAGCATCCAAATCAGAAAGATCTGATTTCTACGACATAGATCCAGCCTGTACTGGTTGTATGATTCTGGAAAAAATTATTTATTCCCTTAGTGCCCCAGTGAATTCTTTGAGAGCAAGTTGTAGAACAGTGTTCATCTGCAGTGGTAAAAGAAAATTTTTCCCCATACTTATACAAGGCCAATCCAATCTTTTATTAACAAAACAAATGTATGCCTACTACTCAGATTGGAAATCAAGAGATTAGGAGTCAAATTTCTGCTCTGTCCACCAGCTGTGTGACCTTAATCATCTCAATTCTCAGTTTCAGTTTCTCAGCTATAAAATCAGGTGGTTGAATTAGACATTTCAATTGAGAAACTACATGATTCATTAACTGTGTCAGAAATATTTATCTATGGCGATGGCCGTGTCTGCATTCAGAATTAACAACAGAGTACTTCTATATCTCTGGGATTCTTGGTTCCATCTGATTCAAATTTTCTAGTGATTCAAGTAAACCACCTTTGAAATAAGACATCTTAAAATAATTTTCAAAAGGCCAATGGGTAAATCTGTGGTAGTATTAGAAGTCAGATATTCTTTCTTTTCACAAAATTATAAAATATATATGTGTGTTTGTATATGTTGAGGGGGCAGGGTGAGGGACAATGATGGAATATAATTTTATTATATAGTTTTATAAATAATACTATAACTGTGGTTTATATTTAGGATTATCTAGTTTTAGTATTTGTTCCAAGAATTTTATTTTAAGAATTGTTTATGGCAATGAGAAAGAATTCTTAGAGCTGGAAGGCAAACCAGACTCCCTTAACATCACACAGTTACAGGAGTGCCAAACCAGAGAAAGCTCAACTTGCTTTCTATTCCTCCAGTTCCAGTGTTGGACTCTAGAAGGATGTATGCAACCACTGTAAGATTCCTGGGTACCTGGATGAGTCAGTTCCTCAGAGTTTGGCTGGAACATTGGCTAGACTATGCAAGTTATATTATAATGAGAAGAGCAGGAACACAGATGTGGTACCCTTTATAATTCTCTGATTTATAATTCTCTGATAATGCTCTGAAGGAAGAGCAAGGGAAAGTGTTAGGGAGATGGGAAGAAGGAAGAATGTACTTTAGTGAATATTGAATCTTAGAACTTTTTTCTTATAGTTATTGGTCAGAACCATGTAAGGTCATCATAACCAAAAAAACAAACCCCAAAATCCCATTAAGTACTTACTGCAGTCAGACTGAGGAGTACTTTAAATATCAAAGTAATGAAAGTTTATTTTGTAATACAGACCAGATTTCTAAACAATGAAATGATCAATTCACTGCATCAGAGAGATTGTTTCGTTTGCTGGGGAAAATTGTGTTGAAGGAAGAACATTGGAAACTGTGACACTAGTTAGGAAGCTATTATAATATGTGAGATCTAATTACTGAGCTAGAATAGTAGTGTGAATTGAGAGGAGATATTCTAGAGTTCCTATAAAGAGAACAGGCAAGAATTGGCATGGATATGGGCATGGAGTAAGGGGAAAAGGAAGTCAGAAACATTATTAGAAATAAAAAAGCTAGGGGCATCTAGGTGGCACAGTGGATAGAGCACCAGCCCTGGAATCAGGAGGACCTGAGTTTAAATCTGGCCTCAAACACTTAATAATTACCTAGCTGTGTGGCCTTGGGCAAGCCACTTAACCCCATTTGCCTTACAAAAACCTAAAAATAAAATAAAATAAAAAGAAATAGAAAAGCTAGAAGTGGGCATGTGCTTCTTGAGGAGGATGATAAATTCAGTCTCATATGTGTTTGAGTTGTTTGTGGTACCAACAAATATGTATTAAAAAGATAGTAGGAAAAGCATGGTTGGAAATTGAAGACATTTGGAATTCATCTTCTTAGAATTCATAATTTAAGTAATGAGAACTGAAGAAGGGAGAGAGAAAGGAGCAAAGGGTCAAGAATAGTCACCTAGTCATAATAAGGGACTGGCAAGATGATAAATTAGGAACAGGTAGGAGGAAAAGTAGATTTTTACATGATAATGGAAACTAAGGAGATAGTAACAACAAAGAAGGGGTGTCAGTATAAAATGATGAAGAAAAGTTAGGCTAGATGAATATTGAGAAAAGATTGTTGACTCAAAATTAAAAGATCATAGGCAGGGGTGTATGCAAGAGCCAGCTTGAATTCCACATTAATACTTAAGAAATCTTCAAGGGCTACAACTTAGGATTTGATTTATCGTTTTGGTAATTTCTAGACTTAGGAAAACAATGACTTAATAAAATAATGCATATAAAATTAAAATGTCCTGTATAATTTTTCTTTTTTGAGAGCCAGTTGTTAAACATTTACCAGTTTAACACTGGTCATGAGTCACCTTGGAGATGGCAATTCCATTGAGCGATAGGTGCAGAAAACAACTTTCAAGGGGTTGAGAAACTGATATTTTAATAGATTCAAAGAGAAGTGTTTTTACTCTAGGGGGAAATTGAGTATAGTTCAGTAGAAAGAATATAGAACTGAATGTAGTAATAGGATCTGATATTAAAATCTAGCACAGTCAAATTTACTTGTATGATCTTGGACATAGTTATCAATTTCTTTATCTGTAAAATGAGAAAATTCTAATAGATGACTTATATGGTCTTTTTTACTTATATAATTATGGCTCTGGACCTAAGATCATATTTGTAACAAGAAAAAAAGCAATAAAATGAAGAAATGATCTCTCCTCTCTCTCCCTGTCTGTTTCTCTGTCTTCCCCTTTCTCTCTCCCCCTCCCCCTCCTCCTAACCTAACGCTCCAAGGCATAACAAAGAAGAGGGCTACCTCATCCTCTGAAATTAGAACTATAATTGGCAAATTTTGATAAATTGTGGCAGTTAAGTGGCACAGTGGACACAATGCCAGACGCAAAATCATGAATACCCTATTTAGAATTTAGCCTCAAATCCATACTAGCTATTTGACCTGAGCAAGTCACTTAGTTTCCTCATCTATAAAATGGGGATAATAGCATCTACTTTCCAAGGTTGTTTTGAGGATCAAATGAGATAATAATTTTAAACTGGAGCACAGTGCTTAGAAGATATAAAGTGTTCTATAAATGATACCTACACAAATTGTACCTTTGACTGAGGCAAATGACAATTCAATTGGGTGATTCTTGATTTAAAAAATGTAATATTAGAAGCTATTAAGAAAAATCCAGTTGAAAAGGGGAGTGAATTGATTTATTATAGTGTTTTTGTCTATTGGAGTACATGTTTTAAATTTCTCATTTATTTTTAGTACTCTGGGACAGAACAATTCTCACCATACAGTAGTTATGCCTCTATTTGAGCTACAGGAAAAAAAGGAAAGTATACCTGAAACCTTAGTGAGGTTTTTTGGTATAGGAAAAGAAATATAAGGAAGATCATGAAGATCACTAGACCCAATATTTTCCCGATAAATATCTCCTTTACTGAGTACAGGGAATAATTGGAGTAGGCAGTTAGATAAGAAAAAAGGTTTAGAACAATCACAGTATGACTACTGCTTAATTTGTAACATATTTTGGATTTAACATCTCTCATTAATTAACATTGACTTATACAGGTATAAGACTGAGAGAATAAAACCTTTTGTAATGGTCATTGAGACTTTGACTTCCTGATTTTATCTTAGTCAATCCATAACTTTTTCAGCTTCTTCATCAATAAAATGAAGATCAAAATGAGTTTCTCCTCAGGTTGTGAAAATGAAGTGTTTTGAGATTATCTTTTTAAAAACTAGAAAGAATATTTATTAGTACAATATATTTCCCCCTCAGTCTGAGTAGAAAGATAAGACCTTAGGATGTCAGAGCCAGAAACACTTTATCAATCATTTGGTATAACCATAAGTATATTTTTGAGGAGATGGAGGTCGAGAGATGAATGGATTTAACCAATGTCATGTTGACAGTGAATGCTAGTACAAGGCTCCAAATCTAGGTTTTTTGATTCCAAAGCCTACATTTTTTTCTCTGAGTTTAGCACATTAACCATATATGCTTATTGAAATAGAGATAAGTAAGTCAATCATCACGAGGAAAGGAACATTTACAAGTATCCTACAATGGCCAGACATTGTACTAAGTGATTTACAAATATCTCATTTGATCTGAGGAAGCTAAGGCAGACAGAGGTTAAGTGATTTTTCCCAGGGTCACATAACTATTAAGTATCTGAAGGCACATTTAAAATGGGTCACTAGACCCAACATCCTCTTCTCTGTGTTATTTGACTACCAGAGAAGATCAATGTTTGAAATAATACAGCTTTTAAGAGTTTGGGAGGATTTATTCTTGAGATATCTAATCAAGGGAAAGATAACTTTATTGGGGGAAAGAACAGATTTTATAAATGACAACAAGCTGATTTAATAAAATATGGGCAGAGTTTGGGGCGGAGCCAAGATGGCGACAAGAAAGGATCAAGTCTTAGGCGATCTCTGATAAAACTTATAAGCTAAGGACTCTAACTAAACTTTCAAGAGACAGAACCTACAAAGGGACCCAGCAAGGCAGTTCTCTTACTCAAGGTAACCTGGAAAAGTGCAGAAAGGCTCTGCTCCCCAGGTCGGAGGGGTGGCCTGCCAGAGGGGTGGCCCACCAGACTGAAGGAACTTCAGCCTCCTGGAGGCAGCCCCAGGGCACTGGGAGCCACAGCTCACAGCAGTGGAGGGTCTCCTGAGCTATGCCTCGGGGACAACTGGCACAAAGTGGGGGAACAGCAGGGGACCTTTGCCAGAGTAAGCACATGGAGCCCAGCCTTCAGGACACACAGGGAGCAGCATGGTCTTTTGGCAGCCCTGATCCAGGAACCAAAGCAAGTGGAGCCAGTAAGCAGGAGCCTCCAGGGCATGAGCCCATTGAGCTGAGGGTGGGGAATGAAGAGAGATTGCAGAGCTCTGTCCTCTGCCTCTAGAACAGGAAGCTGGGGTTCTGACCACATTCAGAACCTGATTGCAGTCTAGGACCCCCATAGAACAGCAGGGCCCCCCTCCACTTCAGCCCCATGGAAGAGGGGGGTGCATATGGTCATTCACAGACCAGGAGGGAGGACAGAGCCTCACACACACTGAGACCCTTGTGGGAGTGTGCCAAAAGCTGAGGAAGCACCCCAAATCCAGGCTCAGGCTGGTAAAATGAGCAAGCAGGGAAAAAAGAGGAACACCATTGAGAAATATTTTGCAAATGAGCCCAAGAAGGATCAAAATACTCAGTCTGAAGATGAGGAAGCACAAGCTCCTGCATCTAAAGACTCCAAGAAAAACAGAATTTGGGAATCAGGCTATGACAGAGCTCAAAAAAGACTTTGAAAATCAAATGAGGGAGTTAGAAGGAAAACCTGGGAAAAGAAATGAGAGAGATGCAGGAAAAACATGAAAATGAAGTCAGCAGCTTAGTCAAGGAAATCCAAAAAAAAATGCTGAAGAAAATAGCATGCTAAAAACCAGCTTAGGTCATATGGATAAAACAGTTCAAAAAGTTATTGAGGAGAAGGATGCTTTAAAAAGCAAAACTGGCCAGATGGAAAAAGAGATAAGAAAACTCTCTGAGGAGAACAAATCCTTCAGACAAAGAATAGAATTCAGGGAGATTGATGAATTTACCAGAAATCAGGAATCAATACTTCAAAACCAAAAAAATGAAAAATTAGAAGAAAATGTGAAATATCTCATTGAAAAAACAACTGATATGGAAAACAGACTTAGGAAAGATAATTTGAAAATTATTGGAACACCTGTAAGTCATGATCAGGAAAAGAGCCTTGACATCATTTTCAAAGAATTACTACAGGAAAATTGCCCTGATATTCTAGAAGCAGAGGGCAAAATAGAAATGGAGAGAATCCACTGATCCCCCTGAGAAAGAGAGCCCCAAAAACCAACCCCTAGGAATATTATAGCCAAGTTCCAGAACTCCCAAGTCAAAGAGAAAATATTACAAGCAGCCAGGAGGACACAGTTCAAATATCATGGAGCTGCAGTCAGGATCACACAGGACTTAGCAGCAGCTACATTGGAATCTCGTAGGGCTTGGAATATAATATACTGGAAGGCAAGAGCTTAGAATGCAGCCAAGAATGAACTACCCAGCAAGGCTGAATATCCTCTTTCAGGGAAAATGATGGACTTTCAATGAACCAGGGGAATTTCAAATGTTCCTTTTGGAATGGCCAGAGCTGAACAGAAGATTTGATCTTCAGATACAGGACTCAGGTGAAGCATAGAGAAAGGAGGAGAAGGGGAAAATATGAGGGACTTAATGATGAACTTCATGTATTCCTGCATAGAAAAGTGACACTGATAATACTCATATGAACCTTCTCAGTTAATAGAGGAGGTAGACGGAGTTTTTATAGTTGAAGCACAGGAGAAAGCTGAATTTGAAGATAAAATATGGTGTAAAAATGGAGTCAATAGAAAAAAAAGGAAATGTAATGGGAGAAAGAAAAAGTAGAGGGGGAATAGGCCAAGATATTTCATATAATAAGATTTTTCTTTATTACAATGAGCTATTGCAATGATATGGAAGGGGGGAGGCAAGGGGGAATGAGGGAACCTTTGCTCTCATCAGAGGTGGCTAGGAGAGAAAACAGCGTATCTACTCAATCAGGTATAGACATCTGGAGTAAGAAGGAGGGGGGAGCAGGGGGAAGGGGTGGGGATATGAATAAAGGAGGAGAGGATGGACCATGGGGGGGAGTAGTCAGATATAAGACATTTTCTTTTTTACTTCTTGCAAGGGGCTGGATTGGATGGCCTGTCTGGACCAGGTGGATGCTGGGTCTAAGCAGTGGTAGGGGGGCTCAGGGCCTCTTGGCCCCTGGACCAGGGATCTGTCTGCTGTGCCACTCAGCTACCCTACAGCAGAGTCAGAGTGAAAGGAGAGAGAAAAATATAGTACATGGTAGTGGAGAAATAAGAAAGGAGGGAGTTGCGATCAGCAATGGCAATGTTGGAAAAATATGGAAGTAACTTTTGTGATGGACTTACCATAAAGAATGTGATCCACCCATGACAGAGTTGTTGGTGTTGGAACAAAGACTGAAGCACATTTATTATTATTATTATTATTATTATTTGGGGGAGGGTGCAGGGCAAATGGAGCTGGGTGGCCTGCCTGGAGACGCATGGCAGGGTTATCGTTGGTTGTCTGAGGCCGGATTTGGACCCGGGTACTCCTGGCTTAAGGGCCAATGCTCTGTCTGCCACCCAGCCACCCCCTACTATTATTACTATTTTATTTTATTTTGGGTCTTTTTTCCCCCTTGTTTTTGCTTTTTGCAGGGCAGTGGGGATCGGGTGGCTTGCATGTCACACAGATGGGTGATTGTTGGGTCTACGGGGCTGGATGTGGGCTCGGGTGCTCATGGCTCCAGGGCTGGTGCTTTGTCCATTGCACCACCTGGCCATACCTACAATTATTACTATTATTTTTTTTATTTTAATTTTTTTTCTCTCCCCTTTACTTTATCGTTCAAGCAAGTCTATATTCATGGGGGAGGGGTATTTCCTTTACTCAAACAAGAATATTTTATTAATGTAAAAAAACATTTGTATAAAATAAGAATAAAAAAATAAAAAAAAGAAAATATGGGCAACCAATGCCTCATGTGGATTTTCCTAAATCTTCAAAATCATTATGAAAATACTATATTTCTCCATGTATAAGATGCACCTTAATTTTGGGGCCTGAAGTTTAAAAAAAATGTATTGTATAAAGTTATCGAACTCAAGTTTTATTCATCATGAAATTCAAGGACCTTCTGCTTATAGCTTTTAAGCATCTTTTGGACAAATCTGGTGCATGTATGCATGCTTTGCCCATTCTCTTTCATGAAATATGAAGCACCAATTGTGTCCTCCTTTGAAATCAGTCACTTCTCTTTCACCAACAATTCTTTTTGCCTCATGCTAAACCATCTTTGTGGACATAGGAATTCCAATCACCCTTTGCTCTTCAATCCATCTCTTCAATTCTCTCTCAAAATCAGGCCATTTTTACTGACTTGCCTCTCATGATCTTCTTATGCTGGGGTGTTTTCAGTTGCTTTTTTTTCTTCCCATAGTCAGTCTTGAATTGTTTTCTTATTTGGAGGAGGACCAGAATGATGTCCAGCAACACGATTTCTATTCACTTTTGCAAACTGGATCATTTCACCTTGAATTCAGCATTGTACAAAAATCTTTTCTGAGCCATTTCTGGGATAACATGGCAAACATAACCTAATATACCGGTAACAAATGTGAAACAATGAGTGCAAAGACATCAAGTGTGAAAAAATGGGAAATGCAAATAAAAAAATCTACAACCACTGTAAAAGGTGCTCCCAGGTTTTAGGCCTTAATTTTTTTCAAAAAAGGGTGCATCTTATATATGGAGAAATAGGGTAATCTACCCAAGCAGTGGAGGCATCTTTGATGAAGATATGAGAAAGGAATATGTAGGCTTTCAAAATGTTATTCAATACTAGATCATATCTCTGGAGTCACAGAATTGACTGCAAGGTATGCAAAAACCCAAGGTTCTGGTGCTTATGGTTTTTTTTTTTTAAACCAGAATAGAGCAGTCATTTTGGGAGAGCAAAACACTACCTTAAAAGATGTTATATATTCACAAAAAATTGGTAGAATGTCCAGAACAATGGAATAAAGAAATTTTTCAGATGGTCCTGTTTGCAGGATGATAATATTTTTCTTCAAGCTCCACAACATTCATATTCTCCAAAATGTTCATAATTACTTTAAAGAGGTTTGTGCTACTTTCTAGCCAGCACCAATATGTATTTGACATTACGTTAGTTGTTAAGGATACTAAAACAGAAGTGAAACTGTCCCTGTCCTCAAAGAACTTAAATTCTAATGGGGGGAGGTGACAACAAATATGTATATAGGAATATAGGAAATGCGTATAAAGCAGGTCCAAGGAAAACATCAGGGAAGGGGAGATAGGATTTCACAATGGGGATAACCATGAAAGGCCTTATGTAGAAGACGGCACATGAGTAGAATTTTTATTCATTCATTTATGCATTTATTTATTTTTATTATCAGCTACAAATTATCTCTCTTCCTGTACTTTTTCTCTATCCATTGAGAAGGCAAAAATTATTATATTCATACATTATGAAGTCATGCAAAAATTGCCACAATAGTCATGTTTTTAACAAAAAGGTTAAGAAAATAAAGTGAAAAAAGTTATGCTTCAATCTTCACTTAGAATTCATCAGTCCTCTGGAGGTGGATAGCATTTTTCATTATGAGTCCTTTGGAATTGTAATGATTATTATATTGGGTCTTCCATAGCTTATTATCATCATAATATTGCTATTACAATGTACAATGTTCTCCTAGTTCTGTTGAGCTGAGTCTTAAAGGAAATTAAAGTTTCCAAGATTAAAGGTTCTGTCTACATAGGGAAAAAAAAAGAGTAGATGAAGACTTTTCATTGTGTAGGCTAATTTGGGATTATGCCCAAAGTGCAAGAAAAATGTGCATACCCTTTGATCCAGCAATAGTATTGACTGGGTCTATACCTTGAAGAAATGATGAATAAGGGTAAAAACATTACATATACTAAAATATTTATAGCAGCCCTATTTGTGGTGGCAAAAACTTGGAAATTAAGTGAATATCCTTCAATTGGGGAATGGCTTAACAAACTGTGGTATATGTATGTCATGGAACACTATTCTTCTATCAGAAACCAGGAGGGATGGGAATTCAGGGAAGTCTAAAAAGATTTTCATGAACTGATGCTGAGCAAGATGAGCAGAGCCATTAAAACATTGTACACCCTAACAGCAACATGGGGGTGAGGATCATCCCTGATGGACTTGCTCATCCCTTCAGTGCAACAACCAGGGACAATTTTAGGCTATCTGCAATGTAGAATACCATCTATATTCAGAAAAAGAATTTTGGACTTTGAACAAAGACCAAATACTATTACTGTCAAATTAGGAAAAAAAATTATATTATGTAATTTTACTATCTCATACTTTAATTTTCTTCCTTAAGGATATGATTTCTCTGTCCTCACATTCAACTGAGATCAATGAATAACATGGAACCAATGTAAAGAGTAACAGAATGCCTTCTGTGGGGGGTCGGGGGAGGGAAAAAAGAATGGTGGAAAATTGTAAAACTCAAAATAAATAAAATCTTTCTTAAAATAATTGTGTAGGCTATTATATGTGATTTCTGTGAACTGGTCCATTAGCATATATTCTTGGATGACCATTGCATATGGACAATAAACTGTGCCTTAAATTAAAGAGTAGATTTCATTGCCTTTGATAAATAGTGTAGTGTATATAATGGCCCCTGAATCAAAGGCCTATCTTCTTAACAATATTATTTTTTTGTAATGCTGTATGGTAATACTTTACTAGTTTTGTCACAGGTGATCACATAAGAATTCACAGGCAGGCCCCCAGAATGTTGGTTAGAGCCCCTGAGAAGGATTGACAGGCAGACATAGGAGGTAGTGTCACACAATGGGAAAATATGGATGAACTATATTATTTGGGTTTTTTTGTCTGAGAATTCCAAAACATATGAGCTTACAGGTTACTTGAAATTCTGAAGGATCAAAGTTTGGTAGAGCTACCAACTTTTTATATTTCAAGATATAAAACTCAAGACAAGACAAGAAAAGAAAGATTTTTTGTCAGAGTTTGTTTATGAAGCTGCCATTGCATTCACTTTTTAGGGCTCATTTCTGAGTGTTTCACCTGAAATATGACTTCTGTTGAGGTCACTGGAAGTAACCCCTTTCCTGAGAAGCCTTCAAAATCTTTGTAGTAATACAGAATCAATATATTTCAAAATAAAATGACAATAAAATTACAGATTCAAAATCTTGAGATTACCTGCTCTGATGAAGAGTAGCCACAGGTCATTTTGTATTCTAGTGCCAATTAAGGAGCTCTGGGATGAAGAATAGATTGTGACATAAGCACTGTCTCCCATAGATAACTGATAGGTCATTTAAAAGCACATTGTCCACCAAACAGCATAACATGACCACTGAAAATCTATAGTAAAGGAAAAGTGGAAGTATGGAGAAATTAAATTTATAGATAATACTATGCTTTTTCATGCTATTTCACAGATTCAATTCCTTGCATTCTGAAATTATGAAAAGGAGGATGAATCAATACAGAGAAGTCTGCTCATTTACAGTCTATAGCATAGTTCACATTCAGCAATGAACAAGCTATTCAATAAAGGCCTTGTTTCCTCATCTGAACATTGGGATAGTAATATTTACCTCATGAGATCTTCATGGGGATCAGGTAAGAATATAGATAAAACACTTTTTGTCTTTAAAGTATTTTATAAAATGTCAACCATTCTATAATTAAAAAAAATTAATGAGAGGAGCCAAATGGTTGCATGAGGGCAAGAATTCCTGGAAACTCATTCCCCCAAAATTCCAAAAGTTGTCAAATAATGACTCTAACCAAAATTTAGAGGGGGGGAAAAACCCACAGAGAGACTGGGTGATACAATTTCCTAGGCCAAGACAACTTAGAAGGTCTTTGGGAAAGATCTGTTTCACTAGGTCCAGGGGTTGGAAAAGAGCCACAGCACAGCTGGGCTGGAGCAAACCAGTCCAACCTTCCAGGAACAGCCCTCAGGATGCTTGAGTCCCTGGGGGCACCTGGGTCCTTGGCAAAGAGGGCGGTTTCCAGACCTCTTGGCCCAGGGATGTCTGGTACCACTTGAAGGGGTGGTGAGAGAACTCTGTCGCACTAGAGTGAACATGGAGCCCTGGCTAGTGCTGGCCTCAGAACAGCCTTCTGGTGCTACAGCAAGTACCTGAGGAGCCACCCAGCACTTCCAGAGTGCTCAACCAATAGATAGTAGGGGGTTAGGGAGAGACTGCAGAAGTCTCTCTGCTATCCCTGGGGCAGGACCCTGCTGTCCTGCTGTTTGCCCACATTCAGATGCTGTCGAAGTCTGGGTCCTCTAGTATCATAGAGAAGTAGGGACCCTCCTCACCACTCCAGGCCAGAGGGGCAGGCCTCTGGTCATCCACAGACCAGAGAACAGGCAAGAGAGCAGTCAGAACTTCTTATAAGATCTTGGAAGTGTGGTAAATCAGTCATAGGCTGAGAAAATGAGCAAAACAACAGAAAAAGAAGAACCTGACCAAAGAAAATTACTTTGGTCCCATGAAGGATCAAAACACTTAGAAGATGGCAGAGTTAAACTTCTGTATCCAAAGCCTCCAAGGGAAATAGGAAAGAGGAAATGTATATCTAAATCTACTCTACTACTTTTCAAAGTCAGAAAAGACTTTAAAAAAGCAAGTAAGGGAGGTAGAGGCAAAATTGGGAAGAGAAATGAGAACAATCCAGGTAAATCATAAAAACTTAAGTCAAGTAGCTTGGTCAAAGAAATACAAAAAATACTAAAGAAATAACATGTTAAAAATCAGTTTCAGTCAATTGGAAAAAACAACCCAAATGCAAATGAGAAGAATGCTTTTAAAAGCAGAATTGGACAGCAAGAAAAGGAGATAAAAGGCTCTCTGAAGAAAATAACTCCTTAATGTAGAATGGAGTTAAAGAAAGCTGATGACTGTGAGAAATGAAGAAACATTAAAACAATACAAAATTGAAAAAAATTAGAAGAAAATGAGAAATATTTCATTGGAAAAATAATCTACCTAAAAGCAGATCCAGAAGAGATAATTTAAAAATTATTGGGCTAAAACCTAAAAAAAATGGGGGGAGCGGCTAGGTGGCATAGTGGATAAAGCACTGGCCTTGGAGTCAGGAGTACCTGGGTTCAAATCCAGTCTCAGACACTTAATAATTACCTAGCTGTGTGGCCTTGGGCAAGCCACTTAACCCCATTTGCCTTGCAAAAACCTAAAAAAATTATTGGGCTACCTGAAAATCATGATCAGTAATAGAGACTAAGTTTCATCTTTCAAGAAATAACACAGGGCAGCTAAGTGGAGCAGTGAACAGAGCATCGGCCCTGGAGTCAGGAGTACCTGAGTTCAAAACCAGCCTCAGACACTTAATAATTACCTAGCTGTGTGGACTTGGGCAAGACACTTAACCCCATTGCCTTGAAAAAAACCTTAAAAAAACGAAGAAATAACACAGCAAAATTGCCCTGAGATCCTAGAAATGGAGGTTAAAATAGAAATTGAGGGAATCCACTGATTGCCTCCTGAAAGAGATACCCCAAAGAAAAGATCCCAGGAATAATATAGTCAAATTCCAAAACTCCTAAGTCAAAGAGAAAATACTACAAGCTGCCAGAAAGAAATTATTCAATTAGCATGGTTCTATAGTCAGGATTACACAGAATTTAGAAGCATCTACATTACGGGCTCATAAGACTTGAAATATGATATTCTAGAAAGCAAAAGAGCTTGGTTTACAAGTGAATCGTCATCCTCTTTCAGGGGAAAAGATGGACTTTCAGTGAAATGGGACTTTCAAAATTTCCTGTAGAAATGACCAGAGCTGAACAGAAAGTTTGTTCTCCAACTACAGAACTCAGGTGAAGCATGGAGAGGGTGATTGACAAAGACTAATTATAAGGAACTTAATGATGCTGAACAGTATGTATTCCTGCATGGGGAGATGATACTGATAATATTCATATAAATCTCATTGATAAGAACAGTTAGAAGGAGCATATATGGACAAAACACAGGAGAGAGTTGAATATAATGATATAATATGGTATAAAGATGGAGTCAATGGGTGATAAAGGAAAGTATTGGGAGGAAGGGAAAGGAGAGTTAGAATATGCTAAGATATTTCTCATAAAAGAATCAAGAAAAAGGTTTTGCAATGGAGTGGAAGGGGTGAGGGAAGATGAAAGATAATGAATAAACCTTCATTTTCATCACAAATGGCTCAGTGAAGAATATCATCCACACTTAATAGGGTACAGAAATCTATCTTACCCTGGAGATAAATGAGAGGGAAGGCGTGGGATAAAGGGGGGACAGGGGAGAGGGTAATTAGATATAGTACACTTGTGAGAAGAGATGGTGAAAAGTGAGAGAGAATAGAATAAATGAGAGTGGAGGAATTAGAATGGAGGGAAATACAGTTAGTAATAGTGACTGTGGGAAAAGGTATTGAAGCAACTTCCCTGATGGACTTATGATAAAGAAGGCAACTCATCCCAGAGACAGTCAATGGAATCTGAACACAGACTGAAGTGCATTTTTTCCTTCTCACTTCATTTCCTCTAGAGTTTTCTCTATCTTTTGGTGGCAAGGGGGTTATGTTTACTTTCATAACAAGATCAGTGAAATAATACAACACAGAACAAGCAAAAAATAAAAAAAATAAAATTAACTAAATCAGAATTCCATCACCTATCAGTTCTTTAGTAGCAAGTCTAAGGAGCAAAAATATGCTCTAAAAGGTCATCTATAAAGACCTACCTATTCACCTAAAAGTTTTTAATTCATTTGCTTCACTTGGGGATGGCACTGTGGCATGCTGGAATGTTTAAATGAAGAAAAATCTAGATTTGAATTATAGCTCTCATATTTAAAAAAAATTTTTATAACATAACTATACCATAGTCTCAATTTCTCAATATGTAAAAATGGGGAAAATAATATTTGAAATATCAACCTACAGAGTAGATGTGGCATGGAAAAACATTATCTAAATCTTAAAAAAGAAATGTGAGTAATTGTTACCAGACCTGGGAAACTTGACAAAATCTTTGGTTTGTTACAAGTTGATGATATTTTATTTTTGTAAAACAAATATCACTTCCAAAACATTATTAAGATGTATAACTTAGGCTAGGTCAATAATGATGATCACAAACTAACCTGAAACAAACAAAAAAAGGATTGTTCTTCCTGTTTTCCATGCCTTTTTTTCTTTATTTCAGAGCTGTTCTGCAAAGGCAAAATTTCACTGTCCTAAAGTAGCCAAAGATAAACTGAAGAGAAATTGTAAACAGTCAAAGAGGATTATATTTTATAGTCCTACATCTGTCTTGTTTTGATGAATATTTTTAGCTTCAGATAAAATGCTACTAAGGTTTATTTCAGTTCCTAACATGTTCCATAGATATCTGCCCCCTCCGTGTTGTGTACATTCCCCACCAATCATGTTACCATCATGGATGGAAAGTTTACTTTTGACAGTATTGTTTAAATTATATATAACATATCCAAGTGAAGATTTGGTACAAATTATTGTGAAAAAATGAAAGGAACTGGGAATGAATGACATCTGATTTATTGCTGATGATGTAGCTCATATGCATGGGCTTTTTAATTGTAGAAAAAGTGTAGGAGTGGAAGGTGAGAGAAGTGAGAAGTCATCTACTGAGGAAAAGAAGTCATTGCAAGGCAGTTTATGTTATTGCTTTTTTCAAAAATTGGTTATTGACAATAATTTGCCTGTGATTGTAATTGAGCTATGAATAAATGTGCAAGAAGCTCCAAATTTATGGTCCTTGTTAAAGTATTGGGTTCTAGAAATACGATGGATATATAACTAAGGGTATATTTTTTCTTGGGCACTGACCAGACCTATGATTTCATTTGTATAGGGAAATCCTGGGGAGGAAACTCCCTCTTTGGATGTATATCTAAATATGCTCTACCACTTATATCCTGGTAGACTGCATGGGTATTGAGGCATTAAAGAATTTGCCCAGTAACACATGGCTAGTATATGTCAGAATAAGGACTAAATCCATGTCTTCCTGACCTCAAGGCTGACTCTCCATCCACTCCTATGTTGTTTCTATCAGACATTAATTTCAGACACTTTCAGACACTATTCTCAAACCCAATTTTATGGATATTTTGAGGAGTTGAAATTGAGAAGAATTATCAATCCAGATGTTATATGCTTCTCTCTTAAGATAAAGTCCAAAGGAAGGCAGATGTGAAAGAAAAACTCACAGTATGTAACCATCAACATTTTTAATTAACCTCTGTTGCCAGAGGCTTGTCAGGAAACTCCCTTGCTGCCCTCCTCAAATCAATATACTTGCTCCCATCTACCTTTAAGACACTGTATCCTCACACATTCCCCCATCCCCAAACTTTCTGAGACTAGTTTGTCCCCAGGCAAAAAGCTTATAGCAAGTCAATTGAAAACATAACTGACTACATATCAAGATTCATTCATACATTCAGTTTACTTCAATACTATGCCAAATAAATATAAGGTATTCTCATCTCCTCTCTAGTCCACTCCTCTCTTCCTCTTTTCTTCTGTCCCCTGTCCTTTCCTCTTTTTTCTTCTCTTTTTTTCCCTTTTCTCCTTTCCCACTACCATAGTTCCTCATCACTTCATACTAGGTGATTATATAATAGCCTGCTAGTGGGTCTTCCTACCTCAGTTCTCTCACCACTCCAATCAATCTTTCATTTAGTCACCAATGTGGTTTTCCTAAAGCACTGTTTCAACCTTGTCAACCTTCCATTCAATAAAGTCCAGTGACTATCACCTCTAGTATCAAAAATAAAAATTCCCTGTTTGTCATTCAGTTTTTCATAATTCAACTCTCACCTACTTGTACTTCTTACACCTTACTCCCCACCATATGCTCTTTGATCCAGAGACATTAGCCTCTGTTTTGTTCCACGAATGAGACACTGCCTCTTGGCTCTGAGTATTTCCTCTGGCTGTCTCCTCTGCCTGGATTTCTCTCTCTCCCCTCATCTTTGCCTACTGGTTTCCTTTTAAAGATTAAAATATTATAAAAGAAAAACTTAAAATAAATATTAAAATAAAATTCCCATCTTTTACAGAAAACCTTTCCAACCCCTCTTCATTCTAGTTCATTTTAAAATTACTTCCTATTTATTATGTATAGAGATTATATATATTTGTTTTCTTCTTATTTCCCCCATTAGATTGTGAGTTCCTTAAGGAGTGGGTTTATCTTTTTCCTCTTTTTTTTGCATCGTCAGCATTTAACAAATTTGAGACACAAAGTAGGTGCTTAACTAATCTCTATCTATATAGCTATATAACTATAACTATATATATATTGTATATATATATATATATATCCTATTTGCATATAGATGGATATACATATACACAAGTATCAATTCCACACATCTTTCTAGAGAAATGCACTTAAAGTATCTTTCTAAATTTAATTTATATCTGTATCAGGAAATTTTTAAGCCAAACCCCAATGAATTAGTGGTCAAAAGATATAAAGAGGCATTTTTCACATGAAGAAAAACAAGCTACCACAGTCAAGTATTTATACAGTTTGTTTTGGGATGGGAAAAAACAATTGAAAAGAAAGGGGATACTCATTAACTGAGGAATGGTTGAATAAGTTGTTGTATATGAATGTGATGGAATGCTATTGCACTGTAGGAAATTAGAAAATTGATGACTTCAAAGATACATGGAAAGACATATGAATTTGTGCTGAGTTAATTAAGCAGAACCAGAAGAACAATTTATTTTGTAACATCAATATCATAAAAGTGAAGAATTTTGATGACTTTAATTAACTGATGTGCTGAAGTCCCACATATAGCAAGCTTGCCCTCCCCCAATGCCTACATGAAATGTGGGGGGGATGTCATTGTGTATTTCCAAGACAGATATAATAGATTTCTCTACTTTCTTCTCCTTCTCTTCATTAAAGGAGATTTTTAACTCTTCTCAGGAAGAAAAGCAAGAGGTAGAGGCTAAAAACTCAGATACTCTATTTTCAGAGACATGTGGTACCAAGTTAGAATTATACCTATTTGCCTTCTATTTCATTATTGTATGAAAGTAGGACACCAAACTTTATATTCAAGATGACTCCTTTTCCAAATACCAGCTGTACAATGAACACACTCAGAACTTAGCCAAAAACTCATTTATCCAAATTAGTAGCAGAATAGAAATCAGAGAAGATGTCAATAATAGAATATATATCAGGCAATACTGAGTTCACTCTCCCATTGGGAATGAGGTAATTCAGTTCAACCAAGAGAGAGCCCTGTGTCTTCCCCATAGGAAAATTCCCTAAACTTTTTAGCAAGCTAGTGATAGCTACATGAAGGGGAATGACATCCTTTCATTTTAGTTTCTTTCCATAATCTTTACTTTCAGCAACATGAAGTCTGGTTCACCTATTAAATCTTTCAAAGATGGAAGCCAAAAACACCTGAAGCAACCTCAAGCGAAAAGAGAACTTTAAGTGACTGGATAAGAACTCCAGGAAGAGTGAAGAGACTGAAAGTCTCTCCCACTCTTGCCAACTCTCCTCTACCCCTTATAGAGTCACAGAACATTTCTTTCTACTACCGAGGAGTCCCATACTAATGGATTTTGTAACTAGATACACAGATACTAAATAAAGTAAGTAAAAATCAAGAAAATAATATAATAACAATATTGTGGAAACAAACAATTTTGAAACTTGTAAGAACTATTCTCAATATAATGACCATTCATGATTCCAGGGGAATAAAACATTTGTATATATGTATATTCTAAAATATGCATTCCTAAATTATATATATATATGAATTTTTATATACATATAAATTTGTATAAATATATACACATACATTTATATACAGTTTTTGAGGTAATTAATTTTACTTGACTATGTGTTTTTGTTGAAAACAAATGGTTTTTCTTTTCTTTACCCAACTGAGTAACAGTGTGGTAGGAAAGAAAGAAAATAGATATTTGTTTGTGTGTGTGTGTGTGTGTGTGTGTGTGTGTGTGTGTCTGTATTGTGTGTGCATATGCTTTTAGTTGAAGTCACTATAATATCATTTTATCTAACTGTTTTCCTTTGTTTTGAGACCTCTCATAAAGTGAGAATAATCTCTAAGTATTTGTAGTAACATCTACACATCAATAAAATAAGAAAAAGGATAATAATGCTAATAATAAGAGAAATTCATATTGAAATGATTCAAGTTCATTATTTATCAGCCAGCTTTGGAAAGATAACAAAAAATAAAAATGTTATCTCTTGGAGGGGTTTTAAGGAATTAGGCATTTTAAATTATTAATGGTGGAGCTGCAAATTGGATCAATCTTTTTAAAAAATAATTTGAAATTATACTGGAAAGTCACCAAACTGTACCTGTTTTTTAACTTGGTGATGTTTTTAACCTGGAAAACAGAGAAATGTCTTATGTTTATAAAAATACTTATAGTAGCATTTGTTGTAGAGGCTAAGAACTGGAATGAAAGTGAATACCCATTAGATCAAGAATGACAATAAATTCTGTGAATTGAATGCAATGTAATATTATTAGTCTATAAAAATAAATTAATATGAGGATTTTTATTTAATTTAGGAACTCTACTTTGGAAAAACTTCCTTGAAATGATGTAGGGAAAAGTAAGTAGAACTAGAAGAAACACTTGCAAAATGAAAATGACAATTTAAGGAAAAAACACCAGAGAAATACTTCAAAAGTCTAATTGCTTAGACATCAATCATGAATTTAGAGGACTGATAGTGAATCAGTTAATCAACAAACATTTGTTAAACTCCTATGATGCTCCAGATTCCCGAGAATTCAAAGACACAAACAAAACCAGTCCCTTCTCTTAGTCTCATATACATACATAAATATATTCAAAATACATGTGCCAGTATAAATACAAAGTAGTTACAGATAGGGAATACTAATGTGTTTCCTGCTTTCAGCAGCAAAGAGAAAGTGAGTGGTAGATTCAATATGAAGTATTTATTGTCATGTATGGCTGATGTCCATTTGTTTTGCCTCACTATTCTGTTTTTGGGTAACATGGGGAAATAATAGCATGTGCAAAGAAAGCATCGATAAACTTTTTAAAAGTTTAAAGAAGCATGAGATTAGATTGATTTGGACTCACTGGAAGGTTATTGGAAAAAACAAATCTGAATTAGCACAATGGTAATAAGAGTAGAATCAGGGTGAATTAACTGAATTATTATATCTGTCACCCTCTTACTTTTCAACTAAACTCATATTCCTGGTCTCTCCTTGTTGACCTCACTTTCCTAAAAACAAAATTATCTTGATATTTGGAAAGTATCTAAAGAGAACTTTGAGTTAACTTCATAAATTCTAAAGATATCTTTTATTAAAAAAAGATGATTCTTGTTAGCAACAACTATATTCAGTTATATTTAGAGAAAATTTATGAATAGCTAACCGTTCAAGGATTTGAGGTTTTTAAACTAAATCTTCCCCCCCCCCCTACATTTTCTTATATAATCTTTTTTTTTAAAGCTCTATTCAGACAGGTTGAAACTGCCACAAGAATAGCAAATTTTGAAGCATATCAGGACTTTTGCTACTAATCTGAAGGTAGTTCCCCAAATGCAGAAATGCAGAAAGGCAGTTTATAAAGATACCTTTATTTGAACCTGGTTTTATTTTAGAAAAATCCGGGTGATCAAAAGTAAAATTAAATAAGTTTTTCTGTGTTTGACATTTTAAAAGCTACTATTAAATTAGATATAGTTTTTAAAAATACTTTTTTCTCAGTTCATCATAATAGGGATTAAAAATTTCTAAGATTTTTTCCTGAATTCTTTTAAGGCTAAAAAAATAAAACAGGTACCTCTTGTAGATAGAGATGCAGAAAAGATTTTATGGCTAAAAGACATTTTTCATTGATTGTAAACACAATTTTGAGAACATTTGTATGAACATGAAACTTATTTTAAATCTGAGAAACCTCTTTAAGAATCAAGGAAACAAGTAAGCAAATGTGGTTTGCCTCTTCTAGTCTATGTCTACCACTGCCTTTTGAGACATGTGAGGGATTTAAAATTGTTATGGCCATCTCGACCACCAGGGGTCAATACCATTCACAAGACTTACTGGGGTTTGTACCTGTGAGAGAAGGAAAAGGCAGATGAAATTAACCAAATTTAGCATCTCAGGATATGCAGACTTTACCTATAAACAACATAAGAGTGATTGCCACAACCAGAAGTCTGTAAAGTAAATGTATATACCCAAAGAGGAAATGAATATTTATGTATATCAAGATAGACAATAATACCATAAGGAACACAAGGTCTTTGATAAGTTAGATTCATAAATTGAGATCTGGAAGCAAGTTCATAGGGCATGTAATCCAAGTTATTTTGCAGTTTAGCAGAGAATTTGAGATTTCTTTAATATAATACTTCAAATTCAGGATTTGAACCTAAGTCTTCTGATTCTAAGTTCATTCCATTAGACTGACTACTAGTAACTTACTTCTAAATATGTGTGTGTACATGCACACACATCTGCCCATACACTTGAGGATCTTTAGTTTTTCTGAAAGCATAAATTAACTCGCTAATGAAAACATTAAACTTCACCTAGATAGCTTCTGATCTTCAGTAAAAAAAAACCAAACCTTCCTTCTGGCAACTTTTTACTATGTGACAAGTTTAAATCTGTCAGATCTTGAATTTCTTTCTCTTCAAATTAAAAAGAAAAACAAGAATTTCAGTGAACAACCTTAAAGGGAGTTTTACCCACACACAAACATTCACCTTTAATGTGTATATTCATATAATGTATAGAATGCATATATAGTTCACTTGAGTATTTTTGAAAGGAAAAATACAGAATAGTGCAGACATTATAAGAAAAGAAAATGTTCAAATAGTTTCATATACTGACTTCTTATGGAGCAAGGTTTTTGGACTCTTGAAATACCAACCATGCATTATATCCATAAATGAAGGTCTTTTGAATGATGCCTGAACTATTGCATTGCAATCCTTTGTTCTACTGTCTCTAAGTAATTTATATGCCAGTCACAATGTTAGTAACTACACACACAGGTAACTGGAGATCGAACTATTATGTGTTTAGTCTTATTTCATATAACTTACTTTAATGCACTCTTGCCAAGTCAAATTAGATTACTGTGTGTTTTCTATTCATTAAAACTGAACCCAAATAATAGTGATATGTTAATGTCGCAGCATTGCTTCAGTTCTTAAAACATGGTTCATTTTTGCAGTCATGGAGGCAGTGTTTAAAAAAGGTGTGGACTGATGATATTAAGAAACTAATTTTTATATTGTTATTAAACTTTAATTCAATATTGGCATTCTTATATAAGTGATCTTCTTCCAAAAAACGAAGCTAGCAATATATTTTGGGAAGTGAATCTCATGTGTATGTTTGAACTTGAACAAACTATTCAACTTCCATTGGTCTCATTTTATTTATATGTATTATGAGGGAAAGTGCCTTCTAATTTTGATTACATTAGACTTATTTGTGCAAAGGCTTTTTAATTTTGTGTAATAAAAAATTTATTTCCTTTAGTTCCCTCTATATCTTTTTTGGTTATAAATGTTTCACTTATCATAGATATGATAGGTATTTTTCTATCTCCCTCACTTTACTTATGATATCACCATATCTAAATTATTTACCCATTTTGACTTTATATACAACTGAGATATTGACCTATGCATAGTTCCTGCCAAATTGCTTTCTAGTTTTCTTAGCAATTTATGTTAAATGCTGCATTTTTATATCAAAAACTTGGATCTGAAATATTACTTTTGTCATATTTTCATTGACAAGGTTAATCATTCTGATAGTTCTCCTGATATTGAAACAGTCTTACATTTTTTTGGAAGAAAACTCACCTGGTTATAGTTTTTGGATTTTGTTTTGTTTTGTTTTTTCTCTCCCTTATTTAGGTATCAACACAACATTTGTATCATAAAAGGAATTTGATAGGATTCCTCTTAAAATTACTTTTTCAAATAGTTTCTATAGTATTGAGGTTAATTGTTTCTTTAATATGCTAGATTTCTCTTATGAATCCATTTGGTCCTAGAGAATTTTTTCTAGGGATTCCATTAAGGACTTACCCACTTTTTTTTCTATGATAGGGTTATTTAAATATTGTTTCCTCATCTGTTAATCTCTCCAGTTTGTATTTATTTCACATATGATTGAGTAAAATACCTCCTAATAAATATTTTCCTTTCATTTTCATTATTGGTATAACCCCTTTTTGATTTCTGATATAAACAATTTGCTTTTGATCTTTTTAAAATAAAATGATTCAATGGTTAACCTGTTTTATTGCTTCCCCCCATAAAACCTGTACCTTGTTTTATTTATTAGCTCATTTTTTTATATTTCAATTTTATTAATCTCTTGATTATTAAGATCTCTATTTTGGTTTTTAGAGATTTTTAATTTGCTCTCTTTTCTAGTTTTTAAAAAATGTTCATGCCCAATTTAGTGTTCTACTCTTTCATATATATACATATATATATATGTAGACATATATATATATATATATATATATACACATACATACATATGTAGATGTATTTAGAGAGATAAATTTCCTTCTCAATACTGCTTTGTTAATATTGCACACATTCTGGAGTATTATCTCAGAGATGACATTCTCTCCAATGAAATTATTGTTGCTATGATTCATTTTAAGACTCACTCATTCTTTAGGATTACATTGTATAGTTTACAATGAGCTTTTAAATATGGTTCTATAGTTCTTTATGAAATGTACTTTTATTGCACTGAGGTCTGCAACATTTAATATTTCCTGCTTTTCTGCATTTGGTTGTGAGAATTTTATGTCAAATTTTTGTGAAGGTGTCAAGTACATCTTAATAAATGTATATTTCTTACTATTCCCATCAATTTTCTTCAGAGGTCTATTACAATTTAGTTTAAGATTTATTCATCTCCCTGACTTCCTTCTTATTTATTTTCTAGTTAGATTTAACTAGTTTTTGGAGGGGAAAGTTTAGGTCCTCCACTAGTATAGTTTTATTGTTATTTTCATTCTCTAGTTCATTTAATTTTTCTTTTAAGATTTTAGCTGCTAGGCTATTGGGGGCATATGTGTTTATTATTGATATTATTGATAAAAGGTAATGTGATAACTTTTAGGAAGTTATAATTTCCTTACTTATCCCTTTAATTAGTTCTATTTTGTTTGAAATCATTACTGCTCCCCTTGGACTTTTTACTTTAGGTGAAGTATAATATATTACTGTTCTATCTTCTTCCTTTAATTCAGTGTGCACCTTTCTGTTTCAAGTGTGTTTTAAATATTATTGTATTTTGGTTTCTTATAATTCTATTGTACAATTCTATTTTATAGGTGATTTCGTTCCATTCACATTCACAGTTATGATTACTTATTGTATATTTCCCTCCATCCTGTTTTTTTTTTCTGTTTATCCTTCTCTCTCTTTTTATCCTGTCCCTCCTCTAAAGTCTGTTTTGTTTCTGGACTCTGCCTTTTTTATCTATCTCCCCTTTGTTATCACTTTCTTTCTTTTATCTCTTTACCCTTCAACTTTCCTCTTTGGTAAGATATATTTCTGTTACTTATATATGTATTCATGCATACAAATATGTTCATATACATATGTAAATGTGTTTATGTATAAATATATGCATACCTATATCTATATGTATGTATGTTTGACTTCTTTTAATCAAATACATTTACTATTCAGCTCTGCTCTTCTCAGCAAAAATGCTTGAAAGTCCTTTATTTTTATTTTATTTTATTTTATTTTTATTTTAGGTTTTTGCAAGGCAAATGGGGTTAAGTGGCTTGCCCAAGGCCACACAGCTAGGGAATTATTAAGTGTCTGAGATCGGATTTGAACCCAGGTACTCCTGACTCCAGGGCCAGTGCTTTATCCACTATGCCACCTAGCTGCCCCTAAAGTTCTTTATTTCATGAAATATTTATTCTTTCTCCTTGAAAGATTGTACTCAGTTTTTCTGGGTAAGTTATTTTTGTTTATGTTCTTAGAGCTTTTGCTTTCTAGTATATTATACTGCAAGCCCTCACTTCTTTCATGTGGTTTTTGCTTAATCTTGCATGATCATGACTATGGCTCCACATTATCACTTTTTTGGTTACCTTATTTCTTTATATGGAACTTTATATTAAAGTTGAGCTCTCCTTGCTAGTGTGGGAGATAGAAGGATGTTATCTCAGGCTTTGAGGATTTTTTTTGCACTGTTTTCAGAACTAATTCTGTGGGGGTGGGAAGTTTTCAGTAATTCTCAGGTCCTATAATCAGGGAAGTGGTTTGGTCACTACTTTATCTGTCTGTACCTCATCATTACTTAGGAAGCATCTCATATCTTTTAGGATTGCAATCAGCACTACTTCTTAGCTTCCTTCTTCCATTGGGACTGGAAAGGATATTATTCTTCAGGGTCCCTGATCCCTTGGGACTCAAATTAATATTTCCCCTCTGAGTTTCTTGATTAAAAATGCTCCTCTTTGCCCTTGAACTATGATGGTTATATGCAAATGAGCTGACTTCCATTCCCTTATGTCTTAATTTGTTCCTTTCTGCCCTTTAAATATGATCCTAAAGTGGATATAGGTAATAGAACTACTAAATAGCATCTGATCCTATGTCTAGTGCTAGCAGAGGAATACCCTGTAACCTCATTCTGACCAGATGCCAGATCCCCTTACTGTCCTTTGAGAGTTCCTAAAACCACTACTGTTTTTGTCTTCATTACTTAGTCCCTCCACTGGTTTTTTAATTCATGTGAGCTCTGGACTAGCCTTCTCCCCTTGTCATAAATCTTCCTTTCTTACCCCATATGTTGTCTTAATTTGGAAGAATGTTTCCCTGACCTTTTACTATTACTGCTACTTGACAATGTGATTTGAGGCATTATTTTAAAATTCTTAGGAGGAGAATAATGAAAGTACTTGGTTGAATGATTCTTTACTTTGCCATCTTGAGTCCACCCCTGAAAGTTCTTCATTTGTTTCTAAGATGCATAAATACCTGATGGAGAAGTTCTATGAGCTTCTCTTAGTGAAAGAATTAAAAAATAATGAGTGGGACTCATAACATTTTATAAGATTTCTTAAAATTTCTAAGATTAGCCTATAAATTCTTTTCAGACTCAACCTGAAGTTCTTATAATCATAGTATAAAAGTTATTCTAATTTGCAACTTAATTTTATAAATTTTAGAGAAAAATGAGGAAGAAAAATATAGATTATTTTTCTGCCAATGTAAATCCTTGGTATAGAATATATGTGTTGAATTCCTGTATTATATATCAGAAAACTGAGAACATGGCAAATGATCTGTAATACACAGACCTTTCCAGAATGACTTATGTTTCAGATACCTGCAAGGATGATATTTTTCTAGTAGTGGAGTTAACTGCAAATAATAAATTGATGATCAGCCCATAACACACTTTAAGGGGCAAATGCATTAAAATTGGAGAAGCAGTAGCAGCAGTACAAAGACAACATAGATTTAGTCTTATAGGTCAACCAATCTGGAGTAATTGTATTAACATGCAATTTCTCCTTATTGAGAAATCTTTTCTCTAATCATAATTTAAAAAAATTTGGTATAAAGCTACTCAGACCTGGCAGGTCAAGGAATTGAATGACTTAATTGCTACATCTACTTTTTAGTTTATACAGGAAAAGAACAGAAAGAAGTCACATGTAAGTGGCTGAGACTGGAGGATGGAAGGAAACAAAGGGAAAAGAAAGAAAGAAAGAAAGAAAAAGAAAGAAAGAAAGAAAGAAAGAAAGAAAGAGATAGAGAGAGAGAGGGAGGGAGGGAGGGAGGGAGGGAGGGAGGGAGGAAGGAAGGAAGGAAGGAAGGAAGAAAGAAAGAAAGAAAGAAAGAAAGAAAGAAAGAAAGAAAGAAAGAAAGAAAGAAGAGTTCAAATTAGTAGAAGAAAGTGAAAAAGGAAGAGTACTTTAATAACTATTTCAATTTGCATTTATTAAATTCCTGGTAAGTCCAAGGCATTGTGTCAGAAATGAGGGAAATAACAATAAATTGTTATTGGACAAATGAGTGATTGGCTAGGACTTAGAGACAGACAAAATATTTCAATGAACAATGAAGAGAAATTAAAACACACACATCTCTCCTGCTTAATGCAGGATATCTGCTTACTCGAACTTTGTTAAGAAACATTACACCTCCTCATCCCCATACCACCCCCTTCTTCCTCTTTCTCCTATTGCTGCTGCTGCTTTTTCTTTGATTTTGTTTAATCATTTGTCTTAGGAGAAGATAATGTCTAACAATATAAAACTTCAGCATTACAGAAAGCTAGAGATGGAACAGATGCTACAGGTCTTCTTGCACAACTTCTTTAAAGTGGAAAAAAAAAAGAGGTTGAGAGAGTTTAAGTGATTTCCCCAAGCTTGAATGTCTAGTAAAGGGCAGAGCAAGGAATAGAAAATAGGTCTTGACATATACATGTTTCTTTCCATGTTTGTTTTGTTCAAATATATGTAATGGTTTAAAAAATAGTTTCATGTGGAACTTATTAAGTTAAAGGGATAGAGCTGTGTTTAGAAAACTTAGTAATTAAAGGAAGTTCAAGAAAAAGTATTAATGAATTGCTTTCCCTAGGGAACCAGTAGGTCATCATCGGTAAACATTTCTATCAGAAATGGCAAAAATACAATCAATGGGACTTTGGGTTTTATCCTCTTTTCTCCTCCACATTTTAATGAGGTCTTGAGGCTATTCACTCAATTCTCCTTTTATTCTATCTTTCTATTCATTCCACTGCTGCCATGCTGCTCATCAGACCAAGTTTATACAGATTCCCGATCCAGTGAAAAAAGTGGGTCTCATGCTTATTTCACCAACTTAGGAAGTTTTTATTCTCACAGGTATTTTTTTTTACTTTTGAAGCAGAAAGTAACCTTTCATTAGTCATGAATACGATTTGACACCCCAAAGACTCAATTCTAGTTTTTAGCTTAGAATTTAGGAAGTCTGAATTTTGTTTTTTCTTCCAATTAAACAGATCCTGCCTTTTGCTTGGCAATGGTTTTTAAAATTCTACTTCTTGTTACCTTGGTGAGAGATCTTTTCTTTGACCATAATGGAAAGAATTTGGTATGAGGCAACCCAGGCTGGGTAGGCCAAAGTACTGAATGACTTAATTGCAGCATCTCCCTTCTAATTTATAGAGGCTGTGTCACTGCTGATTACAAAAATGTAAATTTTGAGAAAATTAGAATCTAATGTAATATAATGGTTATGTCACAGGTTTGGCTTTTATTTTTCCTTTTCTTAGTTCCAATATTTATTTCCTTAAGAAGCTTAATGTATTTTAAATGGAATGTATTTTAAAAGGACATTGTTTGAGAGGTTTTTACAGTTCAAAGATTGTCTTTCTTTCCTTGAGTGGCTGAGCTGTTAATAAAATAGAGGGCTCTGTTTACAGAGAGTAAGGTACCTCATTATTACATTTATAAGCTCAGAACACATGTTAACATAGATTAAGTATTTTAGCAGCTTAATTTTAGTCCTGTTTATTTTATAACTATTTTCAATTCTCTCAAATTATTTTTGCCATGACAATTCCTTTAACATCCCGACAAGTACGAAGCTCATTGGTGTCACAATAGATCTGTGAGATAATCTCATACTAAAACAAACAAACCAAAAAAACAAAAAAATAGGGAAATTTGTCAAAACTGTTTCAAGGGTGAAATAGATGGTACTTTTCGCAAGGATAACAAAGTCTGTAGGACTTGGAGGAGTACTTCTTTCAAGCATCATTTTAAAAAATAATCTTAGCACATAGTAAGCAAGAACAACTAGATTAAAAAGGGAAATTATGATCACCATTTCTCTAGCAACCCTACCCAGGTGAGCTTCTCCCTATCTTGGGTTTCTCCTAGCAGCAACAGCTTTTAAGTGTTATGGATTCTTCTCCTCACATCCTCATCCTCACATAAGATGAATTTCTTCACCTTGGCTGTATACTCTGACTCATTCTCCTCAACTCCCCCCTTAGATTATAAACTGCTTTGGGCCTTTTATTTGTATCCACAGGGTTTAGCACAATATCTGTAACACCATAGGCATTTAATAAATATTTATTGGTTGATTGAGGTGTGCTTTAGGTTGCTTGCCTTTATGCATGATCTGCTTATTACTCAAAGAACTCTGTTATGGCCCTGAGAATTATCCAAAATCCCAGAAAATCCTTTACTTGCTGATTATTTGAATAGAAATTTAAGTTACCCTACAGAAGGTTATTGGATAACTCTAAGGTTCCTCCTCCTAATTAAATATCAATATATATTTTCTTCCTACAAAACTATAATTCCTTTGCAAAATTCTTCAATAGCCTTGATATACTTAGTTCTAGGTCAATTTCAGCTTAGCAATGCCTAGTATCACTAAAATTTCTATGTAGATTCCAGTACATTATTTATTGCACCAGAAAATTACCTTTCCCTCCTGAGCCTTCTACCAAGTTAATAAAAAATGGAGAAGTTTGAGGAAGTTTATACCACTATACATCTATACATCTTTTTACTCTAGATACCTTGTCATCTGCCCTTGAACTATGTATATTCATTCTCTATTCACTTTTTCTTAATCTTCACATCCTCATACTATCATCCTTTTCTCCAGAAACAGTTAAAATAATACCTTCATCTCTAGGGAGGTGAGCATGAAAGAGAAGTTCAAATATGGTTTTAGATACTGGCTATAGCCTGTGAAAATCATTTAAGACTGTCTCTGTTTCCTCATTTGTAAAATGAGACTAATATTAGCATCTAACTTGTGGAATTGTAGTGAGGATCAAATGTGTCTGAAACATAATAGGCATTTAACAAACGAGTCTTTTCTTCTGGCAAAGGAACTTAAAATCAAATGCTTGATGTTCCTAATCATTCTTCTTGACATCCCCCCACCCCATCCTGGCTGAAAGTCATTGAATATATCTTCCTTGAGCCTAAAGACTGTCCCATTTTTCTATTTTTAGCCCCAATGGATAACACTATTTAATCAATAGTAAGTGCTTAATACATGTTTCCCCCCTCATTTAGTAATTCATTCATGAAGATAAAAGGGGTATGTAACAAATTTCAAATACTAAATCAGAGAATCAACTAATGAGTGGCTTCCATCAGGTAAAGTCATATTTTGGGATAGAAATCTTATTCATAAAACAACCAGAGGTGAATGGTGAACTAGGCTCCATGCCTTGTGCAGATGAGGATCAGCTGAAAAAACTAAGTATGGAGGAAAGAAGATTTAGACAGGCACTGATGAATCTCTTCCATTTTTGAAAAAAGGATTTGTTTCTTTATAGACTAAAGGGCAGAACTAGGATTAATTGGTAGAAACTAAAAAAAGGTAAATTTAGTTTTGAATATAACAAAGTTTGGATAATAATTCTTAATTCCAAAGGGGAAAAATAGACACATGAAAATTGAATTGATTCTTCTCTTGGTTAAACTATACTCACATTTGAACTGTTTTCTATGCCACTGAGTTCTCTCAACAGAATTTGTTCCAAATGAAGTAATTTCTATGTGTGGTCTGGCAGGTCATCCTATTTATTGAGATGTATTAAAATTGATGAATTCTATGGTAACCATGAAGGGATATCTGGCTAAAAAGTTGAAGTTCATTAAGTTTATTGAAAGTTTTTTTTTTTTTTATTAAACATCAGATATCTGAAAGTTCCCAGTCATGGAGTGAATTGTAGATTGATGCTCACAGTATTACAGATGAATTATTAGAGATTCCTATCATTAGAAATGAAGTTTTAGTTATCTGAAGGAAAAAAAGAAAACATATACATACATACATAAACAAACATATGTATATGATAATGATGAAAAACTTTTTTTCAGATTTTTGTGTATTTCACATGGCTATAATCCACAAATGTCAGAGCTAGTAGTTTTCCCAAAGACCATGAAGTATAATCTCTTCATTTTAAAGATGAGGAAACTAGAGCAATACAATAATTTTCTAATTGAATTGCTGTCTCAAATTTATCTCCACCTGTCCATCCACCACTCAGCTGCCTGAGTGATTTTTTTAAAACATTTTTTGAAAAAATGTGATTTTTTTTTGAAAGCATAGGTCTTTGTCATTTCCCCTTCAAACCCAACTCAATAAACTCTAATAATTATTGCTTCCAGCAACAAATCTAAAATTCTGTTAGCATTTAACACTCTTCATAACATGTCCCCTTTCTACTTTTCCAGTGTTCTCACACTTTTATGAACTCTATTATACTATTTGCTATTTCTTGCACATGACCCTCTATCATTTGACTCCTTGCTGTCTTAATTATCTTCTTTTTTCCCACCTTTAATGCTCTTCCTCCTTACCTCTGCCTCTTTTATTTCCCCTGCTTCTTTCCATAGGTAGCTTAAATGTTAACTTCTATATAGTTCTTCCCAGTTCCACCCAACTTCTGAGATTATCTTAGGCTCCAGATATACCTTATATGTACCTAAGTTATTTTCATGTTGTCTTTCTCCTTGGAATATGAACTACTCAAGGGAAGCTTCTGGTTTGCCTTGCTTTATATTGTCTGCTATTTAACCTATTATCTGTCTGATAGTAAGCACTTGTCAAGTGCCTGACTTTATAAACACAAGAGAAATTTCAATGAAGTAGTAATTTATAAATGACTGCCCAGTGTCCTAAAAGAGTTAAATCAAGAGTTTTTGAAGCAAGGAGACAGCTTTGGAAAATAGCTTACATGTAAAGACTTAAAATGTCACAAAAAATTGATAGATAAGGTAATATTTTGTGAGATTATAATTAGAAATGAGCCTTGAGTAACCTGAAGAAAAATAGATAGCACCTCCAAATTAGATAAGAATATCAAAATATAATTCTCCCATTTCCCTTATTATTCTTCCTGATTTCCATCTCAACTGGTATTCTAAAAAGAATCTCCACTATTGAATATTCAACAATGTATAGTTGTATATTTTCTGCTTGATGGCTTCTGATGGGGGAAGTTCATTAGCTTCCAAGACATTTGATTTTGGATAGCTCTAATTATGATGAAGTTTTTCCTTATAGCAAACCCATAATTTCCTCTGTACAACTTTGACTCATTGCTCTGAATTCTTTCTACTGGAATCAAAAGATCAAGTGTAGCCCTCTTACACATGATGACCCTTCCTATGCATGAAAACAACCCCCATAGCCCAATCTTTGTATACTTTTTATGCTCCCTTCCTTTACCTTCCAGACCAGAATGCAATGAGTTGGGGGGGATGGAAAAAAAGGAGGGGAGAGATTTCTTTCTTTCTCCCTCCTACCCACAATGGTGATTTAAGAGTAAAAATATATGAAAATAGGGGGATGGGAGCATGAAGGGAGAGAATAAGCATTTATAGAGTGTCTCTTATTTACAACAATATGAGTTCATTTTATTCTCACATCCCTGTGAGGTAGGTGCTACTATTACCCTCATTTTACAGAAGAGGAAAGTGAGACAAACAGTGGTTAAGTAACTTGCCCAGGGTCACACAGCTGGTAAGTGTCTGAGATGAGATATGGAACTCAAGTCTTCCTGATACCAAGTCTATGTCACATTCCTGTCTCATGTTTACATATAACTTCCAGCAAGGTGTTCCCCTTTGGCAAAGGAACATGTTCTGATCAAATTGATTAGAAGACATTAAATTGTTGAGAAATTTCTCAACTAACACTCACATTTTTGTTCTCATTTTACCAATGTATTACCTGAAGCTTAGAGAGGTTACACTGCTATAGATAATAAAGTGGAGGTCTTTTAGTCTCAAGTTTAGAATTCTTTACCCTACACCACCCTGTTTTAGACAACCCCTAAGGTCCATTGCTCAGTTACACCTCACAAATCCAATTCACGAGGAGGATAAAACAACTCCCTTGTATTGTTCTTGGTACTATTTGAGAACAAAGAATGAACAACAACAAAGATCCCTTTCAACTAAATTTCTATTAATATATTTAAAAGTTAGTATTTACCAGTTCAAATTATTATAAAAATTTTGTTTTATATTGAAAGAAATAACTTTACCTTACCAAGTAAGAGTATTTTATGTATTTCCTGTGAAAATTGTTTTAAAAAATAATGCCTATACTTTTGTAGTACTTCTCACCAATGATCAAAGTCTTTTGCAAACAAGTAATCCTCATTTATTTTTCAGATTTCCATGCTCTTTGGTAAAGTGCCCCCAGGCAAGAGTACAATCAAATAATGTGAATTCAAAATGTACTGCATGTAAAACCCCACTAGCAGTAATAATCAAAACTTAACAAACAGAATAAGATAGAATAAATCAAAAATAGCAACCTTTTTTTGCTCTCCTGGGGAGATGTGCCTTTAGAACTCAATAACATTTCAAATTAGGGAAATATTGCCATAGGCCTTATGGAACAACCAAGGCAAAAAAAGTGAAGGTATCTTCCTGGAAGAACTAAAAAAAAAAGAAAAATATAAGCAATATAAAAAATATCACTTTTTATTTTTCAGTGGGTACTGCCAAGCCCATAGATTGTCTATTTAGTGGTATCTGTTGGTGTTTGAAGTAGTGCCAATGGCTGAAAGATGCCAAATTTACCCTTTGGGTCTAGATAACGGGGATCCTTTGGCTATGACAAACACAAATACTATTTCTCTTCCCTCTATAATATTGGAATAGGTCCTGTAGTGACTGCTTTTATCCAGGAAAGGTGTGAGACCTTGAGCTAACTAGGATAAAATCAGGTGATGTCACATTTTTCTCTTGCAGTTGTGATCTAAAAGATCTTAAAATGTAGGCTACTGTAAAGCTAGGTAATACAGAAGATAAAAGGTCAGGGCTGGAGTCAGGAAGTTGTTTTTAAGTCTTGCCCAACTCTTCCTGACTCCAATTTAGGGTTTTCTTGGCACAGATAGTGAAATGGTTTATCATTTCCTTCTCTAGCTCATTTTATAGATGAGAAACTAAGACACAGGATTATTAATTGACTTACCCATGGTCACAGAACAATTAAGTGTCTAAGGCCAAATTTGAACTCAGGCCATTCTGACTCCAGGGTCAGAGTAAGACCAACAATGAACCTGGCAGCTTTGTGGACCTCGTATTCACAAACATAAATAAATATAGGTGACATCTTGCAAACCCCTATCCACCACATGGTTTTGGATATATCATAGTTTCTGAACGAAGTAGCAAAGCTCTTTTAGGATGAGGCCATGTCCAAAACACAATCCATTTGCTGTTTTGATTACTTTTTTAGGTTGAGTGGTGGGACTGGATAATGCAAGTCAGAACTCAAGGATTGGAAAGGGCAAAGGGCTAAAAGGAGGGAGGAAAGAAAGGAGGGGATGGGCAGAATCAGAATGGTGCTCCCAGTAGGCTTTTATTCCTTTATCACTGATGTCCATTGCATTACCATACAAGAAATGGTCAAAGAATAAGGAAGGGTCAGCAATCCATTGTCCTAAAAATGCCCTAAAGTTTTTAAAATTTGTAATGAAAACATTTTAGCTCTTTCAGAATCTGAAAATAATTTATCCCTAGTCCTATTTCCCACCCACTTTGTTCACAATCAAGATTTCAACAGTGAGCCTCTCCCACTCCCCTCTTATGAAAACAGCTGATTTGGTGGCTAGAAGAAATCAGACTGGAGTTCAAATCTCACCTAATATACTAGATAAGTGATCCTGTGCAATTTACTTAACCTCTTAATGCCTCAGTTTCCCCTTCTGTAAAATGAGATGTTTGAATTCAGTGAACTCTATGATCCCTTTCTAGTTGTGACTCTGATCTTAAGAAAATCCTACAATACAATATGATGCCTTGTCCGGTACCCTGTGAAATTTCTTTTTCTCTCCTATGCTTTAACCAACCAGTCTTTCTTCAGTGAAGACATCAATGTGAAAGGAATCGGTGGCTAAGGAATAACAGCAGTGCATTCAGAACTGCAGCAATGAATTCTGCAGGTGTCTGAGCTGGCATCAGCCAGTTTGAAGGATGGATTTTGAGCGATTGCTCACAGCTGTTTCAGAGACTGGAAGTCCACTTGCTGCTAATTACCTAGCCATCCTCCCTGCCTCTCTGGTTAGCTCTGCTCTCTGAAGTGTGCCAAAGAGGCAGGTGAGCAATCTGGCATGTTCTCTGTCCAGGGACTGAAAGAAGGCACATTGCTTCATGCAGGCTTGCTTCAGGAAAGTCTCTCTTTAAAAAAAATGAGACAACCTTTCTCTGAGGTGATCTGTGACAGGAGAAAGGGATTTGGGAAAAGTAATGATTCAGACCTAGATAGTTTTATTCTTTCCCCCATGACCTAAATATGATGAGTCATATTTTCAAACAAATCTCTTAATTGTATTTGAAATGTGTTTTTTTTCCTTTTTGCCTATTTTTATGAATGTAAATTTTGTTTATTGGTGATATACTCATTCATGTTTTTCCAGAACCTCATATTTTTACCTTGTAAATATCTCCCCATGTGATATAAAGGTGTTCCTGTTCTATTGATGTTTGCTGCGATTTCTTTTTTTTTTCCTGGATATTTTTCTGCAGTATTTTTGTGAAGAGCAGCCCTGAGATTTCTTCTGGCATAATAGCAAATTTTCTAACCTGTCCAATTTTGAATGATTATGCATGCTCATTTAGTAATTTGTTCTTAGCAACCATGCCAGGGTGGTACCAGTGAGAGAACTGAGGTTCAGTCAGTTGAAGTATTGTACCTACATTTACACAGAGGTGATGTCTGTGGGCTGTCTGTCACAATTTGTACATCATGGATCACTTGGGAAGGTCCTACAGAAACAGCAGCAACTGGAGTCATTTTGTTTTCCTGCCTATAGAAAAGAAATGTGTCACTATTTAGTTTAAAACCATGCTTGTTTTATTTTGACTTTAAATAGTAAGAATAAAAAAATCTGCTTATCTCTGCCCATTCTCTCAAAAATTTTTGGATTTTTATCTCTCAGTTTGAATTATATATACATATACATATACATATACATATACATATACATATACATATACATATACATACATCCACAGTCATCAGCCAATTATGAAAATATAGTTTATTTAAACTAGTGAAAATATAAGGAAGGATTTTTTTTTTGTACTTTTAGCTCTCTGCTTTCAATAAAGTTCTAAATCTCTTCTTTCCAGACTTTCTAGCTTTCCGTTTTGGGGATGCCAGAGAGATTCTTCTAAAGTGTCTGTGTCTATAATCCTCTCTACATCTTAAGAAAAGTTTATGGGAAAGGTCTGCATGAATTAAAATATAAAGGAGATGGCATAGTAAATTTAGTCAGCAAGCATTTGTTAAGTTTTGCTATGTGGCACATGTTTTAAGATCTTAATACATACATACATATAAATATTTTATATATACATATATATATTATATATTCATATATATGTATATTGTGATATGCTCTGGGGATATAAAGAAATGATAAAACATGGTCCCTGCTCTCATGGATCTCACATTTTACATACACTTAAAATATAAATGGAAGGTAATCTCAGAGGGAAGGCATGAGGGATTGGGGTGGAGTGAGTGGTATTGGGAAAGATTTACTACAAAGAGTGAGATGTGGGGTGAGTCTTTAAGGAAGTTAGTAAGTGATGGGAGATAACCACTGAAAAATATAGGATCAGGAGATGGAGTGGCTTATTTAAGGGGGAGTCAGAAGATCAGTATTATTGGATCATAGAGTACATTGATTTGAATAAAGTATAATACTAGAAAGGTAATTAGGTACTAGGTTGTGGAAGGCTGCAATAAATTGGATGTATTAACCAGGTTAAATATTATACTGAAGTTGCAAACCTGGGCAAAGAGAGGATGATAGTAAGAAAGAGTCCATCTTGAATGTTGGTTTTTGCAACTCTTTTTCTTACCTGCCATTATGAACAAGTACTCAGAATAGTACTGATGATTTCCAGGGAGAAGTAAAGGATGTTCTTCAGAATATTCTGCCTTTTTTTTCTCTTTGTCTTCCAAGTTGCTATTTTATCAACCTTGGGGGTAGATAATAATTTGAGAAAGAAATCAGGGAATTTAGCAGAAGTTGAAGTTATGGTATGAACTTTGCTCAGATGGGTTATAAGTGTCCAAGACAGAATTCACACTCAATTCTTCTTAGTCCAGTTTTAATGTTCGTTTGTTTTTGAGGACATATCTAACCCCCTCTAAAAGGAATCTAAAACTAACAAAGATTTGGAGTAAAATATTAGGTATAATTTTGGTTATGTTTTTGGGTGACCTTAATCCTTCCCTGAAAATCTCTGTACTTTCCTTTCCTTGCCTGATTCTAGGTTGGTTCCCATAATTTATATGCCTTAGAGAAATAGTCCCCTAAAAATATCTGTCCTCTCCAAACTGTAGCTGATGTTGAGGTTCTAGGGTATTATTTCTTGTCTGGTAATTCTCTTTCCTTCTCCTATCTCCATGAAGCAGTTATTTTTCTATTGTCTTTCCATAGTCCCTATTCACCCATAATCTGTGGCAAAGCTAGATGTACAGTGTGTGACAAAACTATGAAACATTGGAGTAAATTAGAACCAAGGGTTTTTAAATTCTTTGCAAGACTCTGCCTCTATAGTGTGAGTTCCTGAAACCATATGACTCTATTTTGGTTTCAACAGTTAAATCACCTTTTTTTTTCACGATTCCTAAAAATGAGAGATGTGACATTGTTCTCTCAGCCAAGGGAGACATTCTGATTTTTCTTCTATTCACAGACATGAGATATCATTCTTTGGATCTGTGAACTTGAAAGTAACTTTTTTTAAAGCAATATGTTTGGCTACTATCACTTCTCTGTCAAGAAACATAATTAGGCAGCAAAGTCCAGGTACAATTATTCCAAGTTTTCAGTTAAAGAAACTGAGGCAAAAAGGATTAATTGAATTTCCCAGAGTCATAGAATATCATAGAATTTAGTAATATTTGTAATAATGATGATGATGATGATGAAATTAATAAATAGCTAAGTGACAGCTGTGGTATAATAGATATAGAATCAGACTTGGAACCAGGAAGATAAGATTTCAAGTACTGATTCTAGGTTATACTGTCCTGTCTCTGTGATTTTGAGTCAGTCTCTTAGCCTCTCAGGTAGTTCTAGGTAGTTCTTTAATTCTATAAATAACAAAGAGGATGCTGAGTCACATTGATAGAAAAAAAATTTCTCATCTGATAGCCCTCTCTAGTGATGGAATCCAAGGTCTAGTCTGTACACTTAATTAATAACCATTTGTATGTTTTAATGTTTACAAAATATTTTTTCATACATTATCTAATTTGATTCTCATAACAATCCTATAGATTTGACTGAGCCCTTAAATCTTCTACTGGTTTTTTTCTTATTTTGGCACTGGCAGTATAGAAAGGATGAGAAGACAATGATGCAATCAGGAAAGGGTAATTCTATGAATAAGATACAACGGGGGTCTCTGCATCCTCCTTTGGTTCTTTGTTTTGACTTATTAATCTGAAATGATAAACTATTTGGGTTTTACACCAGTCAATTAACAAACATTTATTAAGCCCTATACTTAAATGACTAGGGGCATCTTGGTGGCACAGTGAATAGAGTGTTGGACTTGAAGTCAAGAAATCTCATCTCCCTAAGTTCAAATCTGGCCTTAGACACTTATTGACTGTGTGACCCAGAGCAAGCCATTTTAGCCCTGTTTACCTCAGTTTCACCATTTGTAAAATGAACTCAAGAAAATGGAAAACTTGGGGCAGCTAGGTGGTGCAGTGGGTAAAGCATTGGCCCTGGAATCAGGAGTACCTGGGTTCAAAGCTGGTCTCAGACATTTAATAATTACCTAGCTGTGTGGCCTTGGGCAAGCCACTTAACCCCATTTGCCTTGCAAAAATCTTTAAAAAAAAAGAGAAAATGGCAAACTACTCCAATTTTTGCCATGAAAACCCTAGATGAGGTCACAAAGAGTTGGATATGCCTGGATAACAATTGAATAACAAATACTAAGTGACTTGACTATCACAATAGCTTTCTAATGTCTCTGTGATAGAACTCTCTACATTCCAATTTCTTTTACACTAAGTTGATCAAGTGATTTTCTTCACGTATTGACCTGACCCTATTACTTCCTCATTTAATAATATTGGATGACTTCCTGTCATCTATAAGAACATATATAAAGTTTTCTCATTGGCATTTAAAGACTTTTACAACCTGGTTCCTTCCTACTTTTCCAGTTGCCTCATAACTTTCCTGCCCTCAATGTACTCCATGATCCATTTGTATTGGACTACTTGCTGTTCCTTACACAAGACTGTTGTTTCTTACAGATTCTTTCTCTATGTCCTTGCACTTACTGTCCTCCAATCCAATTGCAACAGTTTCCAGACACAGCTTCCCTTCTCTGATATAGCTTTCACCCCTCACACAACCTTCATACAACTTCTTGTGGTCCCTTAATAATTTTATTTGCTCTGGCTTCTTTGATGCACCTTCTTGCCTTAGACCCAATAAAAAGCTTCAGCAATGTGGGCTGTGGGTTTCTCACAGTTGGTGGGTGCTGGAGGTCATTTGAGTCTGCTATATGCTGATGATTGCCTAACCAGAAGCATTTCCAGGTTGAGAAGCTAAGGGCTCTGTATTCTTGCTACTTGTCCTTGTTGCATGTACTTGCTGTGTTGGAACAAAGTTCAGTGCCTCACCTGTGCTTCATTTTGTCCCAACACTGAGAGTGCTGCCTTTAGAGATACATGAACAACCCATAACATTCTCCCTCCTCACCTTGACGAGTTAGAAAGGCTTGACTTTCTACACCATTTATCTTTTCTTTGATTGTTATTTTTTGTTTTTTAGGTTTTTGCAAGGCAAATGGGGTTAAGTGGCTTGCCCAAGGCCACACAGCTAGGTAATTATTAAGTGTCTGAGACCGGATTTGAACCCAGGTACTCCTGACTCCAAGGCCAGTGCTTTATCCACTATGCCACCTAGCCGTCCCCTACACCATTTATCTTAAAGATTACCTTCCACAATCCTTTCCTGGATTTGAGTTGTAAAAGTCTTTACCTGTATATGAATTGTCTATAAACACAGCTTATAGGTGTCATTATATGGACCTCTGTAATCTACCTCCTCCCCATCTCCAAGGAGACTATGATTTGTACACTGAAGGAATCAGGGAAGAACAGTAGTTAGAGGTTTCCTCCTTCCCTTTTCTGTCTCTAAGAGGTGAATTGACATCTGCTCCCCATGTCAAATATTTTGCCCTAAGGGTATACTATACTCAGAAGAAAAGCCGTTTCCCTGGGTACTCTTAAAAGGTAAAGTTGCCTCTAATCTCCTCTTCAGTTTAGATCCTTCCTATCAAAAACTGGTTGTACAAAAACTATTAGAAACAGTGACTAGATAATGAACATAAATAGTGAAAAGATAATATGCTTGCCTAAGTAAAAAGCAAAGAGAAATCAGAAAAAATATAAAAATTAGAATATACAAGAATGAATAACCTTTTAAGTGGGAATGAAGGAAGATTTTATTCCAAATCAAGAGGTCAATATCCCCAAAGAAGATCCATGTTTTTTGTTTTTTGAAAGGAAATAGAGTGACTTGCCCAAGGTCACATAGTTGAATAAATATTAAATGTCTGAAGTCAGATTTGAACCCAGGGACTCCAGGGCTGGTACTGTATCCACTGCACAACCTAGCTGATATATAGTATCTAAAGCAATGTCCTCTACCTCTCTGCAGTGTTCTAGCTTTTTCTCTATATATTTCATCAGGTCCACAGCTACTCATAAAACATACTGATGATGATGATTATTCTTCATTCTCAATGACATCAGGGAGGTGATGCCTTGACAAATAAGTGAATTGGATTTGAGAAGGGCTAAGTCTCCAGCCTCACTTTCTTCTCTGGAATCATCTGGGTGGTATCAAGTATCCGAGGCTGGATTTTAACTTGGGTCCTCCTGACTCCGGGGCTGATGCTCTATCCACTGTACCATCAGCTGCCCATAAAGAATGCTAGATGTCACTGGAAACTGTCGTATAAGATTACCTTTCATCTATTCTACATGTATGCTATATAGTTGTATTTATAGAGAGGTTATCTCTTCCATTACAATATAAGATCCTTGAGGTCAAGGACTGGTTTTCCCTTGTTTTGTATGCCTACCAAAGTGCCGGGAATTAAAAATACTTGATGACTGATGAGTGCTGTTTGGATTGACAGTTTGGTTTCAGGAGTGCTGGACATTATATTGATGCAAATACAGAATACAAATACAGAATTGATACAGTCCTTGTCTTCAAAGAACTTTCAGGCTAATGAGGAATAGAATATGCTCTTAAGTGAGAGAGGATATATCCAAATACATTCAAAGTGTAGGACAGAGCACCAATATCTAGGGGGCTCAGAAAAGTCCTTTTGAAGGGATGGATTTGGATTGAAGTCTTGAAGGGAGCTAAGCTTTTCAAGTGGCAGAGGTGAGGAGAAGAACGTAGTGGACATGGAAAATAGTGACTGTAAAGGCTCACAGGGAAGAGATAGAGTTTAGCAGGAATGCCAAAGGATGGAATATATTATCAGTGAGTGAAAGCTGTTAACATTGGGCTGTTGCTTGGCAACCACATATATGACGATCTATATCTATAAATGTACATATATATGTATGTGTATATATAAAATCTGTCCCCAGATGTCATTGCTCTCCCAGTGTTCTATGAAAAGGAATTTGCCAATCTGGAGCATCTCATAATGCTATTTTTTAATTTTTACTCCATTGCAACCTCTTTTTTTTTTAAATTGAATCAAGGGACACAAGAAGTGAATACTACTACCAAATAAAGGATAACACAAAACTCATTGATTTTGTATCAGAAGGTGATTTAAGGAAATTATGCCCTTGGGTCAGTGGTATACTTCCTTGTAACTGGTAGCAGAGAGTATGGTATCCACCACCATCCCCTACCCAGCTGACACAGAAGATTTTGATGAGAACATTTAACTTCCTAAGTAAACAGATTAGATTTTCAGTACTTGTTTAATTTCAAAAGCCTTTTAGGAGATAGTCCTTTGAGAATTTGATTGGCATTGTCTGGCATTAGCAGACAAAACCATTAGCTCAGAGACAAGATAACAGATAGAACAATATAGGGAGTGTGTGCTCTAGTTACTTTGTAAAACCCCTTCTGTTAAATCACCAGCATTTCAAACCTCTTGCCACTATCCTAAGTCCCCATCTGCCAATGGAGATGCCAGGCTTACAGCAAGCAGTGATTTGGTGTGTCAGCAGAAAATTAAAAAGCTCTTTGCTCTTTATTGCTACTACAATTGATTTTATGAATCTGTCTAATTGCTCTTTGTTTATCCTGATGTTTTAATGGGCATTATTGACCCCTGGTGTTTTCTTCCCATTTAATTACCATATATGAATTGAATCAATAGCAACCACCTTTATGAAGGGGAGGCTAACTATAAATATAGCAAAGACATTGGTGTTAAGATTGAGGAGAGGAGATAAAAGAAGGAGACGATTGTGGAGTCTCTATTTTCTCTTTCTCTTATAAAGAAATACCTATTGGTAGATGTTCAGTTGAGTTTTCCTAAAAAGGGGGAAAAATCGAAATGTTGGGAAGTAATAGGGTCAGGGAAAGGTGATGTTAAGAATATCTCAAGGCATTCAAAAATATTGCAGAATGTGCCTTTAGGACTCACTCAGAAATAATCCTGGAGATAAGGGAGAAATTTCATTTTGGGATGTAAATTATGTAATGAAAGCAACATATGTAATCAGGAGGGAAGGAATTTCCACAGTCATCTATGACCTGTAATTCATAGTCTAAGATAGTTTTACCTCTCCCTTTGCTTTGTCTTTAATTTTTGAAAGATATTAAATTCTGCCACTTGAGGAAAGGTTGACAAGCATATGGTAGTAGAGTGGTCAAAATCATTTCCTTACTGACCTCAAAAGAAGATTTGATATGTTGATCTTTTAGGAAAGGTAATTCCATTTTAGACCCTTATTTTAAAATATACTATTGAATTCATTTTTTTGTTGTTGTTGGTCTATCACTTCTGTAAAGTTAGTATGTACTCCCTCCCATGTACCCAGTTATTTTTGTTGTAAATCAACTTTTTTGGGTCAGAATTGTGCAGTAATAATAATAACAATAACAATAATAATAATCCCCAAACATGTATTTACATGGGACTTTATTATTATAAATCATTTTTCATAATTCTTTCTTCTCCCCATTAACTCAGAAAGTTTAAATAACTTGCTTAGGGTCATAGAATTTATTAATTACTGACCAAGGATTTAAATTCAAGAACAGAAGAATTCCAAATCTAACACTTTGTAGAAGACAATACTGATGATGAATTTCCATGTACTGGTGTTTTTCTTTCTGATTGTTTCTTGCTCTGTCTCCAATACTTGGGTAGTTTCTAAACAATATGAAAATATACTATAGTTTGCATAAGCAAAGATGAAGAGGAAGAACTATAAGAACCCAGGTTAACCAGAGACAAACTATGTATTAGAAATCAGAGTTCACTGAATTGTGGAAGAACTCCTTCTACTCAGTAATCTTACCCTCATCCCCCTATCCTGACCTCCATGATTTCTTCTCAAAATTGTATCTTAGAGACTACCGGATATTTCCATTTGCTATATAACTGAACTCTCATATATTTGTTATTTTAGTTCAAATAGAATTCTTTGAGTAAAGACTGTTTTGATCTACTATTTATATTTCTAATACTTATTTCAGGACTTGGTACATAATTGTCCAATAAATGTTTTTCCATTCTACTTAATTCCACATTTTCCAGGGTTGCTCTAAACATATAATGTAAAACACTTTGTAAAGTGTAAAGAATTTTATAAATATTAACTATTTTATTACCTTTTTGATATTATTATTACTTTTTTAATCTTTTTAGGTCTGTGTTATTTGAGAAATGAATTTAATTCTCAATTTTTCTATACAAACATTTTTCTAACCTAATTATCCTCCTGAACCTATGACATATTTTACTGCTTTAAAAATTGACTTTACTAAGATTTACATTCTCTCAAAGTTTTCATGATATCATTCTTTTTTTGTTTGTTTGTTTGTTTTTGTTTTTTTTATGATTTTGCAAGGCAAATGGGGTTAAGAGGCTTGCCCAAGGCCACACAGCTAGGTAATTATTAAGTGTCTGAGGTCGGATTTGAACTCAGGTTCTTCTGACTCCAGGCCTGGTGCTCTATCCACTGCACCACATACCTGACCCTCATGATATCATTCTTGAAAAAAACTTGCTAGACAATATTCTTATGCAGACTGCCTGTATAATGGTAAATGGAACTTAATAAAATTCTCCTTCATGCTCAAAATTCTCATTAATCTAATACACAGTGAAAAGTTGAATAAATCCTTTCCACACAAAGAAGGAAATGAAAAACAAACAAGCCATATGTTTTTTCTTTCAAAGTTAGGAATGGTTCTTCAACCAGTCTTAATTTTCTATTTAGAAATTCCCAATGTCATCTTCTTAATCATTAAGGAGACAGTTTTGGCTTCTTAGATCAATTGGCTGAATGCTCCTTCTGCACAAAGGATTTTTGACAATTTCGCTTTAATGTTATTTACATTTTAACTCCAATACAATGGTGGGGAGAAAGATGGGAAGGGAAACAATTCACTTAATTTTAAGTAGTGTTGATTAAGTATTTGCTATGTATGCAAAAAATTCAGCCTCTGACTTTGAAAACTTTATATTCTACTCAGGTAGGGTAGGATTTGATGTTTCAAATATTTTCAGTAGTTCATGTGATTAAAGTCATAAAACTTTCATCATTAGAACACCAATGGATCCTCTTTCCTTCCTTAGGGCAGCTATTCTGACAAAGTATTTTGTACCAAGTTTGGAACCATTTTATGTCTATCTTTTTCTCACTGATGGTTCTGGGTAGTATGTTATATTAGTAATATTACCCTTAGTGTTGTAATAATTGGGGATTTCTGGGGCAGATGCAAGATGGTGGTATGAGGCTAACATGTTCCTGGAGCTTTTCTATACCAAAGATAAATGAAGCCTCTGTACTGACACAAAAGCTACAAATCCCACCTGGTAAAAGAAAAGATCCAAAGAAGTTTTCAATAGTAGAAACCATGGAGGATTTTCAGTGGAGGTCTGTCTCTTTTGGGGAAAAGCCAAAGTAAAGTCAAGACAGGTAGGAGATCAGAAAAGCCAGCCAGAGACTTTAAGTCACAGTTCAGTCCAGGTCCTGATAATTCAACAACAGCATAGATCCCAGCAACTAGATAGCAACCCAGCAGTGAGGGTCCCAACCCCAAACAAAGTCTGAACCCTGGGAACACTGGGCCAGAAGACAAGACTAGGTTGGGAACAAACCACTGCATAGGCAGAACCTGGACATAAAGGAGGAAATAAGACTCTGCAAGGCAAGGCCTAGATTGCATAGCAAAATCTTGGCCAATGAAAAGCCAGGGTTCAGATGCCAGCCCCAGCATAAAAGCTTTAATCTATACTTCCTATACCAAAAGAGCAGAGTTAAAACAACAAAGAGGAGCAAAAAAGCTAAAAGAGCCCTCACTATAGAAAACTACTTTGCAGAGAAAGATTATAACAATACCATGATGGAAGAAGAAATCAGTAAAAATTAATCACAGGGAAAGTCTCAAAGCAGTCTATGAAATGCATTCAAATCCAAAAGCTTAAAAGATAATTTAAAAACCAAAGAAGAGAAGAAGAAAACTTCAAAAAAGAAATGAGAGTCATGCCAGAAAATTATGAAAAATAGACCAAAGCATTCAACTTCTTTAAATTTAAAATTTTTTTTATGTTTTTGCAAGGCAAATGGGGTTAAGTGGCTTGCCCAAGGCCACACAGCTAGGTAATTATTAAATGTCTGAGACCATATTTGAACCCAGGTACTCCTGACTCCAGGGCTGGTGCTTTATCCACTGCACCACCTAGCCACCCCAAATTCAAGTTCTTCAAAAGTAAAAATAACCACTTCCAGCCAAGATGGGGGAGAAAAGCCAGATCCCGTGTTTTCTGGCTTTCCCTCAGAATATGAATCAAGCCTCTTAATAGAATTCAAATCCACAAAATCCTGAAAGAGCAAAGGAGAAGAAATCTACCAACAAGGTCTGTCTCAGGGGCCAGGGGCACAGAGTAGAGAGCTAGAACTAGAGCTAGAGTAGAGGGAAGTGGCTAAGGCCAGCACTAACCTCAGAACGGTTTCAGAAGCTTTGGCTTTGTGAGCAGGGAAAAGATCAATGCAGCAGGTAGGAGAGTTCCAGCACATCCACTGGACATCAATCTTGTGAACTCCACTGGCCTGGAAGACCAGGGCCACGTGCCCCATGTTTTCAGCAGAGTCTTGTATTTCCAGTTGAGCACCCTCTCCCCCATCCCTGTGGGAGAAAGGCACTCTTCAGAACAAAGAGAGTAACAATGCTTCCACCCCCCCCACCAGGCTCAGGTATGGGCAGCAGATCTCTCTCAATACTGAGTGAATGATAAGGAGATTAATTAAATAGCCCAAGGGCTATTTAGCCACCATTGTTCAAGGATAATTCAGACCCTATTGCTTCCCCTACACACCCAGGCCTAGGGAGTGGGTCACAAATCAAGTTTACAGACACTCCAGAGAAAGCCCTTAGCATCCCCTACTGGCCAGCACACTTGGAGCTGCTCAACCCAATAAACAAAGCCTTTATAGGGTTTTCAAAACAAAAGGTCTGTGAACCAGCCCCCCCCAACACAAGATCCTAGGAAAATGAAGAAAGGCTGGTGAAAAGAGGGGTCAATTGAAAGCTACCTTGAAGTGAAAGAACTCAGAAAGAGCTAGAACTTCTGAGGAGAATAAAAATTAGTCTCCAGGCCAGAAATACTTCTTAGAATAGATTAGGAAGGAGTTTAAAAATCAATTGGAAAAGTAACTCAAGAGGAAATTAACACATTGCAACAAGAAAAAAACCTTAGAAAATACAACTGGACAAATGCAAAAAGTAAATAATTCCCCCAAAACATCAATTGGGCAAATGCAAAAAGAAAACAATGCTCTTAAACCTCAATTGGGCAAATGGAAAAGTCCTTCAAAAATAGAATTGACCAATTGGAAATAGAATTGGAAAAGGTAAAAGAAGAACATTCTTCTCTAAAAAATGCAGTCTGTGGAAACTAATGACTTCATGAGACAACAAGAATTTGTTAAACAAAGCCAAAATATAAAAAAAAAACAGAAGAAAATATAAAATATCTCATCAGCAAAACCACTGACCTTGAGAAAAGATCCAGAAGAGACAACTTAAGAATCACTGGGCTTCTTGAAAACATTGAAGGAAAAAAAAAAAACATCTGAACTCAATATTTCAAGATTTAGTGATGGAAAACTGCCCTGATATCATGGAAGCAGAAGGCAAAATAGTTATTGAAATAATACATTGATCCTCTCTGGAAAGGGATCCCAAAATGACAACACCAAGGAATATTTTAGCCAAATTCCAGAACTATCAGATAAAAAGATAAAATCCTGTAAGCAGCCAGAAAATAACAATTTAGATACCAAAGAGTCACAGTGATGATTACACAGGATCTGGCTGCATCAACATTAAGGGATCAAAGGGCCTGGAATGTAATATTGTGAAGAGCAAGGGAGATTGGAATGCAGCCAAGAATTCATTATCTGGCAAAGATGAGCATTCTTTTCCAAGGGAAAAACATGGACATATAATGAAATAGGAGACATCCAACTTTTCCTGATTAAAACATCAGAGCTAAATTGAAAGTTTGAGCTTCAAACAGGAGACTCAAGAGATACATGAAAATGTAAAAAATGGGTAAAAGGAAAAAAAAAACTGTGATCCAATAAGATGAAATTGGCTGCATCCTAACCTAGGAGAAAGATTCTCATAAATCTTTAGAATTGTAACTTTATTAGAGTATACTTAGCCAGAAGTGATGGACACTCATGACTTATCCATGACTCTGACAGAATGATTTAAAAACAATATCTCCTTAAAAAGAAAGGGACAGTAAAGAGATAGGAGGATGGGGTAAATGGGGTAAATCACATTACATAAAGAGGTACAAAGGACCTATTGCAATAGTGGGGAAGAATGGAGGAGGTGAGAACCACCTGAATCTTACTCTCATCAGATTTAGCTTAAAGTTAACATACACATACTCAGGTAAGAAACTTATCTTAGGGGCAGCTGGGGGCACAGTGGATGGAACACCAGCCCTGGAGTCAGGAATGTCTAAGTTCAAATCTGGCCTCAGACATTTAATGGTTGCCTATCTGTGTGGCCTTGGGCAAGCAACAACCCCATTGCCTTGCAAAAGTAAAAAAGAAATTTATCTTACCTTTCAAGTATTAAAAGGGGAAAAGGGGAAGGGGAAGAAAAGGGAAACTAACAGAAGGAAGGGAAAGAAGAAGGGGCAAAGGGAATGGGGAAAGAAATGGAAAGGGGTTGGATATAAGATAGCAAACACACTGAAGATGGTGGCACTCAGAAACAAAATACTGGGGAATATGGATAAAGTGAAAAAAGGGGAAAAATACAAACAGGAAGAAGACAGCATGGAGGACAATAACGAGTTAGTAATTACAACTTTGAATGTGAATGGCATGAACACTCCCATAAAATGTAAGTGAATAGGAGAGTGGATTAAAAACCAGAATCTTACAAAATGCTGTTTACAAGAAACTCATTTGAAGCAGGGAAGATACATGTAGAGTAAATGCACAAGGTTGGAGCAAAATATACTTTGCTTCAGCTGAAGTCAAAAAAGCAGGGGTAGTAAACCTTATCTCAGAAAAAGCATCTGAAAAAATAGATCTCATTAAAAGAGACAAGGAAGGAAAGTATATTCTTCCAAAAAGTTACTATAGACAAGAAACAATTTCGGTGCCAAATATGAATGCACCAAGTAGTAAAGCATACAAATTCTTAGAGCAGTTGCAGTTGAATGAATTATAGGAAGACACAAATAGCAAAACCCTACTGTTGGAAGACATCAACCTCCTTCTCTCAGATTTAGATGAATATAAACATAAAATAAACAAGAAGGAACATAAGGACGTAAATAGAATGTTAGAAAAACTAGACATGATAGACCTTTGAAGGAAATTGAATGGGGATGGAAAGGAATATACTTTTTTTTCTGTATTACATGTCACTTAAACAAAATTGACCATGTACTAGGGCATAAAACCTTATAATCAAATGTAGAAAGGCAGAAATAATGAACACATCCTTTTTAGATCCTAATGCAATAAAAATCACATGCAATAATGGGCCATAGAGAAATAGACCTAAAACTAATTGGAAACTAAATAACCCCATTTTAAAGCATGAGTAGATGAAACAATGAATTAAAGAAAGAATGAATGATTTCATTGCAGACAATGACAATAATGAAACAACATACCAAAACTTATGGGATACATCCAAGGCAGTCTTCAGAGGATATATATCATATCTTTAAATGCTCACATGAATAAATTAGGGAAAGAGGAAAACATTGAACTAAATGCAACTTAAAAAAATAGAGAAAGAACAAATTAACCCCCCCAAATTAAATAACAAATTAGAAATCCTAAAAATTAGAGGAGAAATTAATAAAATTGAAAACAAGAAAACTATTGAATTAATAAATAAAACCAAGAGTTGGTTTTGTGAAAAAAAAAAACAATAAAATTGATAAATCTCTGGTTAATTTTATTAGAAAAAGAAAGAAGAAAACCAAATTGCTAGTATCATAAATGAGGAGAAAATTAAAGTAATAATTCAGGATTATTTTGCCCAGCTGTATGCCAATAAATTTGCTAATCTAAGTGAAATAGATGAACATTTACAAAATTATTTGCTGCCCAGGTTAAATGAAAGAGAAATTAAATACCTACATAACCTTATCTCAGAAAAAGAAATTGAACAAGTCATTATTGAACTCCCTAAGAAAAAATCTCTAGGGCCAGATGGATTCACAAGTGATTCCATCTAACATTTAAGGAACAATTGGTTCCATTTCTACATAAACTCTTTTGAAAAACAGGTGAAGATGGAACTCTGCTTAACTCTCTCTATGATACCAGTATGGTGCTGATACTTAAATCATGAAGAGTCAAAACAGAGAAAGAAAAGTATAGACCTATCTCCCTAATGAATGTAGAAGCAAAAATTTTAAATAAAATCTTAGTAATATGATTATAACAAGTTATCACTAGGATAATACATCATGACCAAACAGGATTTATCTCAGGATGCATGGTTAGTTTAATATTAGTAAAACTGCTAGTTTAATTAACTATATTTATTATTGATATAGATAAAGAAATTATATGATTATCTCAATAGATGCTAAAAATGCCTTTGACAAAATACAGCACCCATTCCTAGTAAAAGCAGTAGAGAGTGTAGGAATAAATGGATTGTTTCCTTAGAATTATTAGCAGTATCTATCAGAAACCATCAACAAGCAGTACATGCAGTGGAGGTGAGCTAGAGACATTCCCAGGAAGATCAGGGTGAAACAAGAATGCCTGTTATCACCACTCCTATTTAATATTTTGTGAGAAATGTTAGCTTAAGCAATAAGATAAGAAAAAGAAATTGAAGGAATTAAAACTGGGAAGGAAGAAACAAAACTCTCACTTTTTTCAGATGACATGATGGTATGACTAGAGAATCCTAAAAAATCATCTAAAAAACTAGAAGGAACAGTTAGCAACTTTAGCAAATTCACAGGATATGAAATACAAGTTTATAAATCCTCAGCATTTCTATATATTACTAGGAAGATCCAGCAACAGGTGCTAGAAAGAGAAATCCCATTCAAAGTAACTCCAGACAATATAAAATACTTGGGAGTCTTGCTGCCAAGGCAGACTCAGAAACTCTATGAAACACTTCTCACACAAATAAAATTGGATTTAAATAACTGGGCAAACATCAACTGCTTATGAATAGGTTGAGCTAATATACTAACCTAAATTAAACTATTTAGTGCTCTAGCAATCAAAATTCCAAAAAATTACTTTAATGAGCTAGAAAAAATTGGAAATAAATTCATATGGAGAAATAAAAAGTCCATAATTTCTATAGATTAAATGGAAAAATGCAAATGAAGATTGATTAGCCCTACCAGATGTAATATTATATTATAAAGCATAAGTCATCAAAACTATCTGATATTGACTAAGAAACAGAGTGGTCGATCAGTGGAATAGACTAGGTGCAAAAGAGAAAGCAGGAAATGATTATGGTAATCTGCTGTTTGATAAACCCAAAGAGTCCAGCTATTAGTATAAAAACTCTCTTCAATAAAAACTGCTGAGAAAATTGGAAGTTAGTGTGGCAGAAACTTGGATTAGATGAAAATCTCATACTCTTTATCAAGATAAGATCAAAATGGGTATAGGATTTAGACATAAAGGACAACAGTATAAGCAAATTAGGAAATCAAATAATAGTTTACCTGTTAGATCCATTGAAAGGGAAGCAGTTTATGACCAAGGAAGAGATGAAGAACTTCATTAAAAACAAACTAGATAATTTTTATTACATTAAACCAAAAAGCTTCTGCCCAAACAAAACTACCATAACCAAGATCAAAACAAATGTATTAAATTGTGAAGCAATATTTACAACTAGTATTTCTGAAAAAAGGACTCATTTCTAAAATGTACAGATAAATGAGTCAAATTAAAAAGAAAAACAAGCCATTGCCCATTTGACAAATGGTCAAAGGATATGCAGAGGCAATTTACAGATGAGGAAATCAAAGCAATCCATAGTCATATGAAAAAGTGCTCTAATCATTACTGATTAAAGCAGTACAAATTAAAGCATCTCTGAGATACCACCTCACTACTCTTAGACTGACCAAGATGACCAGAAAGGGCAATGATCAATGTTGGAAGGGATGTGCAAAATCTGGGACACTAATATATTGTTGGTGGAGCTGTGAACTCATCCATACTTTCTGAAGAGCAATTTGGAATTGTACAGAAAGGGCAATAAAAATGTGCATACCCTTCAATCCAGCAATACCTCTACTGGGTCTATTCCCTGAAGAGATCATGTAAAAGGGTAAAAACATCACTTGTATGAAAATATTCATAGCAGCCCTATTTGTGGTAGCAAAGAATTGGAAATTGAGTGTATGTACATCAATTGGGGAATGACTGAATAAATTGTGGTACATGTACATTGTGGAACACTGTTGTTCTATTCAAAACCCTGTGGGATGGGAATCAGAGAAGCCTGTAAGGATTTATATAAACTGATGTTGAATGAGATGAGCATAACCAGCAGAACATTGTACACCATAACAGCAAGATGGGGGCAATGATCAATCTTAATGAACTTGCTCATTTCAACAGTGCAACAATCAGGGACAAGTATAGGGCATCTGTGATGGAGAATGCCATCTGTTTCCAAGGAAAGAATTGTGGAGTTTAAACAAAGACCAAACACAATTACCTTTAATTTTTAAAAAGTTATCTTTTAAGTAATTTGCTATTATATTTTATTTTTTCCTTTAAGACATGTTTTATTCTCTCAACACGTTCAATTTTTATCAATGTATACCATGGAAACAATTTAAAGATTTTTAACCTGCCTTCTCTGGAGTGTGTGGGGAGGGAAGCAAGAGTAGGAGGAAAATTGTAATATTCAATAAAAAAAGTAAAAATAACCAACTGGACAAGGAAACATAAGTGTTAATTGAAGAAAATTAAACCACAAAAATTAAAATTGAACAAATGGAAACAAATGAATCTATGAGATTAAAAGATTCCATTAAACAAAATAAAAAGGCTAAAAAAATAGAAGCAAATATAAAAGACTTTTTAGGAAAAATAAATGACCTGGAAAATAGATCCCAGAGAAAATAATTTATAAATCATTGGACTACTAGAATACCTAGAATAAAAAAAACCTGGAAAGCATCTTACAGGAAATTATCAGGAAAAAACTGTACAAATCTGGTAGAACAAGAAGACATTATAGTAATGCCAAGAATACACAGAACCTTTCCAGAAAGAAACCCCAGGATAAAAAGAAATCCATGGGCTGTTATAGCCAAATTCTCAAACTCTCAAATAAAGGCAAAAAAAAAAATGCCATCAGTAAAAAGAAAACAATTTAAATATAAAAGAAACACAATCAGACCCATACAGGACCTATCAGTCTCAACATTGAAGGACCAGAAGGCCTGGAATACTATACATATATATATATATATATATATATATATATATATATATATATACCTATCTATCTCTCTGTCTCTGTCTCTCTATGTCTCTCTCTGTCTGTCTGTCTCTCTCTCTCTCTCTCTCTCTCTCTCTCTCTATATATATATATATATATATATATATATATATATATATAATTTCCTGACAAAAAGATCCGAACCGATCAGATAATTCAATCACCAAAGACATGACTCAAGAGATGGATAAAAGGTAAATGAAAAGGGGAAGGAAAAAATAAACCAAAATAAAATAAATGTTAGTCAAGACCATCAAATTACATACAACCCTAAAAGGGAAGATTTCATTTATAACTCTTGAAATTTTACTTCTTGGGTAATGGACCTAATATAATATAATATAATATATTATATTGTAATATAATATATTATATTATAATAATATAATATAATATAACATAACATAATATAACATAATATAATATAATATGATTAATATAATATAATATAATATAATATAATATAATATAATATAATATAATATAATATAATATAATATGATTGAAGAGATTGGACTTAGAGGTTATGGATATGGTTGGGTCTTGTCTCTTCATTGAAGAAGTCCAAGATGATATCATCATGTTTGAGCCAAAAAAGCCCTGATGAAAATCAGGGATGTTTACTCTAAATTTAAGTGTCTCAGTATCCTTTGACACACTTTAATTTTGCTGTGCTCACACAGCTCAGCACTTCATCTGATGAGGGCATCATAAGTTTGAGTCTTAAGTTTCCATAACTTGCAATCAATTGTAAAGTTCTTAATGAGACCTTCAGAGCATTCCAGTACTTAGTGCATTTTTAAATTCTTATAGTTAATTAAATCAGGGTTGGATTTAATCCATACTTAACAAAGGCTTAATTACCCTTGTTGGGGAGGGGGGGGGAGTGGGAGAAAGTATGCTTCTGGAGAAGAGTAAAAATAGTTCATGAAATGATTTGGCTTTGGATGATATTTTGGCTTATGTAGATTGTGTGTCCTTGGAGGGTACTTGAAAAGAAGGTAAGGTTAAAAAATGATTATAATTTCATGTAATTCAAAACTCTTAAAAAGTGTTCTTCTAATGAGACAGAAAAGGGGAGGGTACTCACTGACTTTGAGGCAATGCTTCTTATCAAACAACCAATCAATCAATAAATCAATCTGTGATGGTACTCTGAGCTTTCCAAGGAATCAATTAATCAAGTTATGATTGATGATACCTGATTAATAGTACTTGAGTGATAAATATATACAGAGGTATAATATATATACGAAGAGGTACAACAATTTATAATTTTGAAAGTGAAAGAAGGGAGGATGTCAACACTGAGTAAATTCTATTCAATAGATTCGGTCCAGAGAGAGAAAGAGATACATTCCCACTTGGGTTTAAAAATCTATTCTACTCTACAGGGAAGGTGGGGCATGGTAAGGGAAAGATAAGAGAAGAAGAGACTGATAAAAGGGAAGGCAAAGGTATAATTGAAAATAAACAGAGCTAAATTTTAAAGGAAATGTTAAAGAAGAAAGGGAGTAAAACTTTGGTGAGAAAGAATAAGAGGAAAGGAAAGAGAAAATTATAAATGGAGAAAGATAGTATGGAGGGAAATATAGAATTAGTATTCTTAACTTTAGATGTGAATGGGAAGAACCATCTCATAAAATGGAAGCAGATAGCAGAACAGATTAAAAACCAGAATCCTACAATATATTGTTTATAAGAAGCATATTTGAAGCAGAGAGATACACACAGGCTAAAAGTAAAAGGATGGAGCAAAATATATCATGTCACAGCTGAATTTAAAAAAATCAAGGTTAGCAATACTTATCTCAGATAAAGGAAAAGCAAAAATCAATCTCATTAAAAGAGATAAGGAAGAAGCCTATATCTTCTTACAAAGCACCATAGGTAATGAAGGTATATCATTATCAAAAATGTATGCACCTAGTGGTATAACATGCAAATTCCTAGAAGAAAAGCTGAGTGAATTATAAGGAGACATAGACAGCAAAATTTTAATAATGGAGGACCTCAACTTCCCTCTCTCAGAACTGGCTGTATTTAACCATAAAATAAACAAGAAGGAAGTTAAGAAGGTGAATACAATCTTAGAAAACTTAGATATGATAGACCTCTGGGGTCTTAATAGAAAAGAATATATATTTTTCTCCACAGTACATGGTACCTTTATCAAAATTGACAATGAACTAGGACACAAAAATCTTATAATAATCAGATGCACAAAGGCAGAAATAATAAATGCATACTTCTCAGACAATGATGTAATAAAAATTACATGTAATAAAGAGTCATAGAAAGATAAAGCAAAAACTAATGGGAATGTAAATAATTTTAAATAATGAGTGAATCCAACAGCAAATCATAAAAATAATCAATAATTCTATCCAAGAAAGTGGTAAGAATGAGATATCAGACCAAAGTTTATGAGATACAGTCCAGGTAATTTTTTTTAGTTTTTTTTTTTTTTTTTTGGCAAGGCAATGGGGTTAAGTGTCTTGCCCAAGGCCACACAGCTAGGTAATTATTAAGTGTCTGAGACCAGATTTGAACCCAAGTATTCCTGACTCCAGGGCTGGTGCTTTATCCACTGCACCACCTAGCCACCCCCAGTCCTGGTAATTTTGAGGGAAAACTTTATATCTCTAAATGCTTATATGAATAAAATGGAGAAAGATGAGATCAATGAATTAAGTACACAACTAAAAAAGCCATGAAAAGAGCAAAGCAAAGATCTCTAATAAAATATCAAATTAGAAATTCTAAAAATTAAATGAGAGATTAATAAAATTGAAAGCAAGAAAACTATTGATCTAATAAATAAAACTAAGATTTGCTTTTATGAAAAAGTCAACAAAATAGATAAACTTTTGGTTAACATGATTTAAAAAAAGAAAGAAGTTAACCAAATTGCCAGGATCAAAAAATGAAAAGGGTGAACTAACCACCAATGAGGAGGAAATTAAAAACATATTTATACAATGCCATTTCAGAAAAAGAAATTGAAGAAACCATCAAAAGCTATCTAATGAAAAAGTCACAGGGTCCAGATGGATTTACAAGTGAATTCTATCAAATATTTGAGTAAAATGAGTTCCTATTTTACATAAACTATAAACTAGGAGAAGAAGGAGTTCTGTGAAATTCCTTTTATGATAAGAACATGGTGGTGATAACTAAACCAAGAAAAACCAAAACAGACCAAAAAAATATAAACCAAACTCCCCAGTGAATATGTATGCAAAATTCTTAAATAAAATTTTAGCAAAGAGATTACAGCAAGTTATTACTTGGATAATATACAATGATCAGGCATGATTTATACCAGAGACAGGGGTGTTTCAAATTAGGAAAACAGTCAACATAATTGAACATTTCTATAGTAAAACCAACAGAAATGATTATCTCAATAGATGCTGAAATAGCCTTTGATAAAATACATCGATTCCTATTTAAAAAAAACACTAAAAAGCATAGGAATAAGTGGACTTTAACTTAAAATAATAAGTAAAAAATAATAAGTAATACCTATTTAAAACCTTCGACAAATATATGTAATGGGAATAAACTTGCATTTTCATATGATCAGCGATAAAAAAGGATCACCATTATTATTCAATATAGTATTAGATGTGTTAACTTTAGCAATAAGAGGAGAAAATAGAAATTGAACAAATCAGAATTAGCAATGAGGAAGCAAAGTTTTCATGCTTTGCAGATAATATGATGGTTTACTTAGAGAACCCAAGAAGTTCATCTAAAAACACCTTGAAGCAATTAACCAATTTAACAAAATGGCAGGTTGTAAAATAAACTCACATAAATCATCAGCACTTCTATATATGTACAACAAAGCCCAAAAGCAAGAGATAGAAAGAGAAATTTCTTTTTAAGTAACTATAGAGCAAAAGCAATAAAAATATTTATTAATTTTGACCCAGCAATTCCAATTCTAAGCCTATATCCAGAAAAAAAATCAGAAAAAAGTTGGAAAAGTCTCACATTTTCTTAAATATTCATAGCAGTTCTTTTTGTAGTTGCAAAGAATTGGAAATTGAGGGGATGCCCATCGACTGGGGACTAGTTAAACAAGTTATGATGCATGAATACTATGGAATATTATTATTCTATAAAAAATCATAAATGGTTGACCTCTAAAGAAGCATGGAATGAGTTTCAGTATCTGATGCTGAGTAAAGGAAGCAGAGCCAAGAGAACAACGTACACATTAACGACAACATCTTAAGATGATCAGCCTTGATGGAGGCAGCTCCTATCAGCAGTTCAGAGAGCTAGGACAGCTGTACTAGATGATTTTGAACAGTGTTATTCCCATTCAGAGAAAGCAAAACAAAACAAAGCAAAACAAAATAAAAAAACTGAAACAACCAAAAAACAACTCTTTGGAATCTGATGAATCCTATTCAAAAAATTATCTCTTATGTATCTCTTTCCCTTAATCCTAATTCTTCATCCCTAAAATGACTAATATGTAAACATATTTATCAAAAATATGTATATACAATGCTAACCTGACTGTTTTCTGCTAGGAGGAAGGGTGGGGGAGGGGAGGGTGGAAGGAAATTTTGTAACTTAAAAATATACATGAACATAAGGATGAAAGAAAATAAACAAAAAATAAAGCAACTGCAGTCAACATTAAATACTTGGAATTGTACTTCCCAAGACAAATCCAGAAACAGCATGAGCATAATTATAAAGCACTTCTCACCCAAATAAATTCAGATATAAATAATTAGAAAAATGTCAATTGCTTATGATTAGGTTCAGTTAATGTAATAAAAATGGCAATTCTACTCAAATTAAATGAACATAAATGCCATACCAATTAAACTACTAAATAACTATTTTACTGAGCTATAAAAATTAGTAACAAATTTCATCTGGAGCAACAGAAGGTCAAGAATAGCAAGGAAACTGATGAAATAAAAAGGTGAAAAGAAAGTGATCTAGCTCTACCAGATTTAAAAATTCACAATAAAGCAGCAGACATCAAAACTGCCTAATACTAGTTAAGAAATATTTTAATGGATCAGTGGATTAGGATGGGTTCAAAAGAAAGAGTAGTGAATGGCTACAGTAATATACTGTTTGACAGATCTAAAGACATTAGCTTCTGGGATAAGAAGTCATTATTTGACAAAAATTGTTGCAAAAACTGGAAAACAGTATGGCAAAAACTATGCATCTCACACCCTATACCAAAAATACGGTCAAAACGGGTAAAGAATTTAGACATAATAGTGACATCAGAGATAAATTAATAGACCAAGAAATACTCTATCAGATCTATGGACAGGATACAAATTTATGACCAAATAAGAAATAGAGAATATTATAAACTGCAAAATGAATGATTTTGACTACATTAAATTAAAAATGTTTTGCACTAATAAAATCAATGCTGCCAAAATCAGAAAGAAAGCAGAAAACTGGGAAATGATCTTCACAGCTAGGAGTTCTGATAATGATATAATTTCTAAAATAATAGAGAACTGCATCAAATTTATAAGGTTATAAGCCATTATTCAATTGATAAATAGTCAAAGGTTATGAATAGATAGTTTTAAAATTAAGAAATCAAATCTATGTGTAATCATATGAAAAAATGCTCCAAATCATTATTGATTAGAGAAGTTAAAATTAAAACAACTATGAGGTAACACCTTATACCTATCAGATTGGCTATGATGACAAAAAGGGAAAATGATCAGTACTGGAGAAGTCGAGGGAGGATTGGGACATTAATGCATTGCTGGAGGAGTTGTGAATGCTCTAACCATTCTAGAGAGTAATATGGAACTATGTTTAAAGAGCAATAAAAATATTTGTACCCTTTGACATAGAAATTCCAACTCAAGACCTATATCTAGAAGAAATCATCAAAAATGGGAAAAGTTCCACATGTTCCTAATATTTACAGTGGCTCTTTTTGCAGTAGCAAAGAATTGGAAATTAAGGGGATGCCTATCATTTGGGGAATGGTTAAACAAGTTTTGATATATTATGGAGTATTATTGTTCTATAAGAAACCATAAATGGTTGGACTCTAGAGTAGCATGGAATGAATTTCAGGATCTGATGCTGATCAAAGGGAGAAGAAACAAGAGAACAATGTACACATTAAATACAACAATGTGAGATGATCATGCAACTGTTCTCAACAGTTCAGAGAACTAGGAAACCCTATTAAATCGGCTATGGACAGTGCTATCTCCATTCAGAGGAAGAAAAACAAACCAAAAAAGTTTCAGAATCTGCTAAACATTACATTCACTTTTCAAAAAAATAATTCTTATTTATTTCTTTCCCTTAATCCTAATTCCTCATACCAAAAATGATTAATCTGTAAACATGCTTAGCACAAATATGTATGTACATTATTAACCTGACTGTTTGCCACCAAGGGGGTGGAGTGGGAAAGGAGAGTGGAAGGAAATTTTGTAGCTTAAAAATATACATATACACATAGATGAATGTTGAGAAACTTTTGCAACGTATTTAAAAAAATAAAAATAACAATTAAAGTATTGTAACAATTGGAACTTTGTGGTTAGGGTCTTTGTGATTGTATTTTTTGGTGAATAACACTATATTTGCTGGAGCAAAGTGCTTCCACTCAAAATATTGAAGAACAGCCAGGTCATTTTCTTGGTCTTTAAGTATCTTATGTAGAACACAAAAATTTCCTTACCCTGGGGTTGATAGTATTTTAAGATAGAAAAGTCTATCCTATTCCTTCCTATCCTTTGTAGTGCTTCAACTAAAATAGCTAAAACATTCAAATATCTAATTTCCAAAATTCCACAGTCATGAAGTCAGTGGACTAAATGATACCTCTCCTTTTTTCTAAGTAAGCAGTACTTTTAATCCACTTGTGGATAAGACCACAATGTTGTTTGTCCAATGTATTAGGTCTTAGAAGGAATGGAGAACACATGAAGGAGCAATCAGAGGATCTGGGTTTCAACCTGGACTTTTTCTGTCATTTGTTGAATGACCTTGCACAAAATTAATATAGTTTAACACTAGCAAATGATAAAAAAAATCGTGATATTTATTTATTAATTTTTAATTTTTTTTAAAACAATCATAATATTTACCAATGGTTATTCAGTCATTTCAAACATATCTGACTTTTTGTAACTCCCACTTGGGGTTTTGGGAAAGGTAATAGAATGGTTTGCATTTCTTTCCCCAGGTCATTTTACATATGAGGAAAGTGAGACAAACAGGATTAAGTGACTTGCCCAGGGCCACACAGTTAATAAGTGTCTGAGGCTAGATTTGGACTCAGTCTTTCCTGACTCCCAGTCCAGCACTCTATATACTGCACGGCATGCTACCCATTTATCATTGGAATTCAAATGTATTATTATTATTATTGGAAAAGAAAGACCCATGTCTTTTCTTTTTATAATTGTTTTTGCTTGTATGATTAGCTCTGGAGAGCAAGAAACTTAAAAAATTTGAAATATCTTGAAATTGTGTTATAAATGCTAAGTACATGAAGCTATACTTTGTCCAAACAATATTCTTTTTTTGTTTTTGTTTTTGTTTTTTAGGTTTTTGCAAGGCAAATGGGGTTAAGTGGCTTGCCCAAGGCCACACAGCTAGGTAAATTATTAAGTATCTGAAACTGGATTTGAACCCACGTACTCCTGACTCCAAGGCCAGTGCTTTATCCACTACACCACCTAGCTGCCCCTACAATATTCTTTTTTAAAGAACTGTTTAATATATATAACTAAAAAAATCTTCAAAAAACATGTCAACAACAGAAAAATCGCTTTACAGTTGTAAAGCTTGCAGAGTTCTGAATAAAATGTCTCTTTCATTAGGAAGATCAATAAAATAATTCAATTATTAATGTAGTTAAAACTGCACTTGAAGCAAATGAAATACAAAATGTAGTGATTCTACTAACAAACAGAGTAGAAAGAAAAGTTGTTCATATGTCTTAAGTTATTTGCTCTTAATTAATTGAATTACCATGTTACATTTCAAGTGGTTGAATCTATAAATAAGATTCTCACTTTATTTCATATGTAGACTATGCTGTTAAAGTGGTACTATAGAAGATTTGTTACTTTGAAAATCTATTGATGCCATGTGACATCAATAGATGCTTTTAATATAATTAAGATTTTTTTTTAAATGAAAGTGAAAAGGTGAGTAAAGTGTATTGAACTCTGCTGATGAAACTCAAGTGATATAATGTTAGAATATAGGACAATATGTATTAATTAGAGATGTGAATCCTGTCACTATTTGGACACTTGATGCTTTGTAGATGATAAGTTATTTCAAAATATTAGTGATGAGTCAAACATAATTTTGTTATTATAAGAACAGTTGATTTTACAAAAAAAGTCTCTTAATAGGAAAATATCAGAACTGTGTGACAATATGGAAGCATAACAAAAGGCACTTTGATAACATTGTGAAATATGCTGGTTTTTTAATGCCCAGATACTTCAAAAAAAATTTTTAACTGAAGGAAAAAATTAACATATATTATATATATATATATATATATATATATATGTGTGTGTATGTATATATATACACATATATATGGTGGATAATTTTAGAAAAACTGGGTACTAAAAGCAAATTGATATAAGCTCGTTGAATTTATATTCTGATTCAGAAAAAATGCATTTATGAAAAAGTAAAACTAGATATTAAAAGATTTATAAAATAGCCTGTTGATATGCTTTCTGCTTTAAAAATGCCAACCTTGCAAATGAAATTAAACAAAATAAAGACTCATTTATTAATTTCTTGTATTGTCATTTTAATTTGAAGACTTTGAAATTTTTAAATAAGAATAAAGAAAGTATCCCTTTTCCTTGGATAAATGTTAACATAGTTTTTCTTACTTGAACATGAATGCTTGCTAATCAGTCAGTCAGCCAATCAATCAATATTTATTAATTGTCTTCTCTGTGTCAGACACTTTGTTACATGCTAGGGGTTAAAAAAACCCAAAAATGACAATCCCTGTCTTCACAAACCTCACAATTTAATAGGGAAAGCAACATGTAAGCAGATATATACAGAGCAATATATTTTCAGATTAAGTAGGAAATAATTAATAGAGGGAAGGCAATGGAATTAATGGGAGTTAAGGAAGGCTTTTTGTAGAAGATATAATTTTAATAGGGCCTTAAGGGAAGCCAGGAAGGTAAGTAGTCAGAGTAGAGAAAAGAAAGCATTCCAGGCATGGGGGACAGCCAGAGAAAATGTTGAAGTCAAAGATGGAGTGTCTTGTTAATGGAATATCCAGGAAGTCAAAAGTGAATTGCAAAGTGAATCAAAGTAGGAGAGCAATATAAACAAAGATGGATAAGTAGAAGAGGATTAAGTTATGCCAAACAAGATTTCACATTTGATCCTGGAGATAATAGGGAGCCACTGGCGTTTATTAAGTTCTGTGGGGTTGTGGGAGTGGCATGGTCAGAACTAACCTTTAAAAAAATCAATTTAATGAATGAATGGAGGATGGTTTGGAGAGGGGAGAGACTTGAGACAAGGAGATGCTGCAGAATATTCTAGAATATTGTAATAATCAAGGTATGAGATGATGAGGACCTGACTATAGTGACAATGTTAGAAGAGAGAGAGGAGGCATATAGGAAGGTGCAAAGGTGAAATCAACAGTCATTTGCAAAGAACTAGATATGAGGAGTGAGGGGCAGGCAGAGTGGAATCAAGGATGATTCCTAGCTAGTGAACCTGAGGAACTGGTAGGATGGAGCTGCTCTCTCATAATAGGGAAGGTATAAGGTGGAAAGTGTGTAAAAGTAAAGGTAATGACCTCTGTTTGGGGCACATTGAATTTAGGGTGTCTACTGTCCATCTGACTTGGAATATCTGAAAGATATTTAGAGATACAAGAATAGAAGTCAGTAGAGTGGTTGAGGCAAAATGGGTAAATTTGAGAATTATCAGCATAAAGGTGGCAATTAGATGAAGATACACTGAAACAAATCTTTAATACTGAATATACTTTAATATTTTGATTAGAAGTTCATAAAGTGTCCTGATTTATTAAAAATGCTATCATTTGTAAGATCTGCTTTTTTTTAAAATTGGGGTTCTCTGGAATGTATTTCATAATGACAGATTATCAATCTTGATTAGTTATTGAAAAAACGTATGAATAGTAAAGATATAATTGACATACAACCCCAGAAATACTGTGCCAGAAAAAAGCTCACATATTATAATAATGTGATTATGATTTTTAATATTATAAAATTATAAAAGATGTTATGAATATTATTTTTATTTAACATTAAGAATCTTGAGTATTTTTGTAAAACTTAATAAATTAGCTAAGTTGGAATAAAAATGTAATAAAATTATTTTCAAAGATGGTTTTATGAAAATAAAGTGGATGTGGCATTTTAAAATGATAACAAAGTGCATTAATTCTAAAGATAATTTCATTCACCTCTTTCTTAAATACATAGAACTTTGTGTATAGGTAAAGAACTCATATTACCACATGGATAATGAGATCTTCATCAATTGGAAGAAATTATAGGTGATTCTCTTCAATGGATCTGTAACATGAAGTTACTCAGAAAAATTTTTATTAGATAGGCTCTCTTCTTGTACTTTGTACTTTAAAAGTCAAGGAAGTCATATGAGATAGATTGGGAGAAAGATAAAAACATTATGGGAAAAATAGCTAAAAGAGCAGAGAGAAATGTCTAAATGTCTACCATGATGAACAAATATTTTAAACCTCATATTACTGTACTAAGGGAAGCCAAGGCAAACAAATTTACTGCTATTGGATTGAGAGGAATCAATAATTATTTTTGTAGTGCTCTATAATGTCCATTTTGAAGACTTAAGTCTCTCAGAACTATCAAATGCAGCCAATTTCCTGACTACTTTCAGGTTAGCAAATGGTTTTCTGCATTTATCTGTGTATGTGGAAACATAAGGATTAATGGGAAATCTACCTATAATGTATAAGGTATTTGGAATTAAAATAAGACATATTTGACATTTTATTAATTCTTTCTTTTTATATGATTATTCAATTTCAGTTAAATAGCTTTTATTGATCAGTTTAAAAAAAAAGACACAAAAATTTGCAACTTCTGGGCAAGATGGTAGAGAGAAACCTGGCACTGTTTTAGGCTCTCTATGCTTTCCCTCAGAATTAACATGAATCAAGCCTCTTGACAGATTTTGGACTTACAGAACCCAGAGAAGAACTGAGGAGCAGATTGTGCAGTAAGGTCTATCACAGGGCAGCTTGGGTGAGCTTGGAGCAGAGGTCAGAGACCCAGTGAAAAGGGGCGGTGAGTTGAGGCCAGGGGACTAACTTGAGAACAGCAGCAGAAGCTTTTACTGTGTGCATAGTCGGTGGGAGAGCTCCTGTGTGCCCCAGACATCTATCTGATCAGTTTTTATTGGTCTGAATTCTCCAAGCTGGGAGCCCCTGTGTTTGTAACAGAGTTGTAACAGCCCCAAGTGATTGTACCTTGCCCCAAGGCTCAGGTGTGGGCAGGAGATCTCCCCCAGTGCTGACACACTGAGTAACCCCATTCAGTGGCCAAGGCCTCTAGGGATCTCAACTCCCAGGATCTTTGAACAGCTGCTCCCCAACACAGGACTCTAGGGAAAGGGCCCAAAATGAAGAAAGACCAGCATAAAGGGGGTTACTTGAATATAATGATCCTAACTCAGAGAGGACTAGAGCTTCAGAGGAGACTATAAATTGGTCCCCAGTCCAGAAAGATTTCTTAGAAGAGATCAGAAAGGAGTTTAAAAATTAAATGGAAAAATTGGGAAAAGAAATGCAAGAGAAAATTAACATCTTACAACAAGAAAATAAATCCTTTGAAAATACAATTGGACAAGTGCAAAAAAGAAAATAATTTTCTCTCAAAAACACAACTGGGCAAATGGAAAAAGACAACAACCCTTCAAAAATAAAATTGACCAATTGGAAAAGGACATGCAAAAGGTAAATAAGAAAATTCTTCTCTAAAAAAAGATTGGAGTCCGTGAAAACTAATGATTTCATGAGACATTAAGAATCTGTTAAATAAAATTTAAAAATGAAAAACTAGAAGAAATAGTAAATATTTGGCAAAACAATAGACCTAGAAAATAGATCCAGGAGAGATAATTTTAGAATCATAGGACTTCCTGAACACCTTGAAGGAAAAAAAATTGAATACTTCATGATATGGTAAAGGAGAATTGCCCTGATATCTTTGAACCAGAGGCAAAAAAGTCATTGAAAGAATACATTGATCTCCTCCTGAAAGGAATCCCAAAATGAAAACACCAAGTGTCCAATCTCCAGGACCAACAGATAAAGATGAAAATCCTGCAAGTTCTCAGAAAAAAATTTTAAATACTGAGGAGTCACAGTCAGGATTACACAGGACCTGGATGAATCAATATTAAAGGATGAAAGAGTCTGGAATATGATACTCTGAAGAGCAAAGGAGCTTGGAATGCAGCTAAAAATTCACTAACCAGCAAAACTGAGCCTTCTCTTCCAGGGGAAGATGATGAAAAGACCAGAGCTAAACAGAAAATTTGGTCTTCAAACAGGAGACTCAAGAGATTCATGAGAAGGTAAAAAAAGGGGAAAACAAAAAAAATTTATCCAATAAGATGAAACTGGCTACATTCCCCACCTGGGAGATTCTTATAACTCTTGATAATTGTAACATTATTAAGGGGAATATACTTAGACAGAAGTAATGGACACTTGTGATTTGTCCATGACTTCAATGGAATGATTTAAAAATAATATCTCCTTAAAATGGGGGGGGCAGTAAAAAGATGGGAGGAAGGAGGAGAGAAGAGGTGGAAAGGACATATTGCAATAGAGGGGAAGAAAGGAGGAGGTGAGAACTTGAATCTTACTCTCATCAGCTTTGGTTCAAAGAGGGATCAACACACACACACACACATATTCAGACAGACGGGTTTAGAAACATCTTACTTTTCAAGTATTAAGAAGGGAAAGGTAGAGGGGGAGGAAAAGAGGAGCTTACAGAAGGAAAGAAGAAGGGGCAAAGGGAAAGGAGGAAAAAAAGGGGAGTTGGGTTGCATAGAAGGGAAAAAACACTGAAGATGGTGGTATTCAGGAGCAAAATACTGGGGAATAGGGATAAGGTGAAAAAAGGGAAAAATACAAATAGAGGGAAGATAGCATGGAGGACAATTAAGAGTTAGTAATTGTAACTTTGAATGTGAATGGGATGAATTCTCCCATAAAATGTAAGTGGATATCAGAGTGGATTAAAAACCAGAATCCTACAATATACTGCTTACACATTTGAAACAGACAGCTATATATAGGGTAAAGGAAAAAAAGTTGGAGTAGAATATATTATGCTGTAGCTGAAATGAAAAAGGGGTAGCAATCCCTATCTCAGACAAAGCAGCTGAAAAATGGATCCCACTAAAAGAGATGAGGAATGAAACTCTATCTTCTGAAAAGGGTTAGAGACAATGAAACAATTTCAATACTAAATATGCATGCACCAAGGAGTAAAGCATCCACATTCTTAGAGGAGAAGCTGAATGAGTTACAGGAAGATACAGACAGAAAAACTCTACTGATGAGAGATCAGTAGATTCTCTTTCAGAATTAGATAAATCTAGACATTAAAAAAAGCAAGAAGGAAATTAAGGAGGTAAATAGAGTGTTAGAAAACTATCATGTTTATGATAGACCTTTGGAGAAAAGTGAATTGGGATAGAAAGGAATATACCTTTTTTCTTGTAGTACATGGCACCTACACAAAAACTGATGTATACTAAGGGCATAAAAAAAAACTCATAATCAAATTCAGAAAGGCGGAAATAGTGAATACATCCTTTTCATTCCATAATGCAATAAAAATCACGTGCAATAAGGGGCCATGGAGAGCTAGACTTAAAAGTAATTGGAACCTAAATAATCTTATTTTAAAGAATGAGTGGATCAAACAACAAATCATAGAAAGAATTAATGATTTCATTGCAGACAATGATAATAATGAGATAATATATATCAAAATTTATGGGATTCAGCCAAAGCAGTTATTAGGGGATATAGTATATCTCTAAATGCTTACATGAATAAAATAGAGAAAGAGGAAATCAATGAATCGAGCATGCAACTAAAAAAGTTTAAAAAAGAGAAAATTAATACCCCCCCAATTAAACAGTAAATTAGAAAATCTAAAAATTAAAGAAGAAATTAATAAAAATTAAAAGCAAGAAAACTATTGAACTAATAAATAAAGCTAAGAGTTGGTTTTATGAACAAAACAATAAAATAGATTAAACCTTTGGTTAATTTGATTAAAAAACAAAGAAGAAAACCAAATTACTAGCATCAAAAATGAAAAAAGGTGAAGTTACCACGAAAGAAAAGTAAAGTAATAATTTGGAACTATTTTGCCTAACTATACCAATAAATTTGATAGTACAAGTGAAATGGATGAATATTTACAAAAATAAAAGTTGCCCAGGTTAAATGAAGAGGAAATTAAAAATAACTAAATAATCCTGTCTCAGAAAAAGAAATTCAATAAACCATCCATGAACTCCCTAAGAAAAAATCTCCAGGGCCAGATGGATTCACAAGTGAATTCTATCAAACATTCAAAGAACAATGGGTTCCAATTCTCTATAAACGATTTGTAAAAATAGATGAAGACAGAACTCTGCCTAATTCCTTCTATGACCCCAATATGATGCTGATACCCAAAACAGGAAGAGCCAAAAAGAAAAGGAAATTATAGACCAATTTCTCTAATAAATATGATTGCAAAAATCTTTAATAAAATTTTAGCAAAGGGATTCCAGCAAGTTATCACTAGGATAATACACTATGACCAAGTAGGATTTATTATAGGAATGCAGGTTGATTTACTGTAGTACCTACTTAAGAAAAAAACATTAGAGGGTGTAGGAGTAAATGAATTGTTCTTTAAAATGATGAGCAATATCTATCTGAAACCATCAACAAGCATTATATTCAATGGGCAAAGGCTAGAGGCATTCCTAATAAGGTCAGGGGTGAAACAAGTATGCCCATTATCACCACTACTACTCAATATTGTATTAGAAATGTTAGCTTCAGCAATAAGAAAACAAATAGAAATTGAAGGAATTAGAATTGAGAAGGAAGAAACAAAACATTCACTCTTTGCACATGATATGATGGTATTCCTAGAGAACACTGAAAATAATCTAAGAAACTACTGGAAACAATTAGCAACTTTATCAAAGTTGCTGGATATAAAATGAATCCTCAGCATTTCTATATATTGCTAACAAGATACAGCAGCAAGAGTTAGAAAGAGAAATCCCATTTAAAATAGTTTCAGACAACATAAAATACTTAGACATCTACCTGTCATGGCAGATACAGAAACTCTATGAAAACAATTATAAAACACTTTTCCACAAATAAAATCAGATCTAAACAACTGGGCAAATATCAACTGCTCATGGATAGGCAGAGCTAATATAATAATAATAATAATAATAATAATAATAATAATAATAATAATAATAATAATAATAGCAATTCTATCTAAATTAAACTACTTATTTAATGCCATAACAATCAAACTTCCAAAAATTGCTTTAGTGAGCTAAAAAAAATTTTACCTAAATTCATATGGAGAAACAAAAAGTCAAGAATATCAAGGATTTAATGGAAAAAATGCAAAAGAAGGAGGCTTAGCCTTACCACATTTAAAATTTTAATATAAAGTATCAATCATCAAAACTGTCTGGTACTGGATAGGACATAGATTGATGGATCAGTGGAACAGATTAGGTTCAAAAAAGATAGCAGGAAATGATTATAGTAATCTACTGTTTGATAAACCCAGAGTCCAGCTTTTGTGATAAGAACTCACTCTGATTGAAACTGTTGGGAAAGCTGGAAATATGGCAGAAACTAGGATTAGAACAATATCTCACACCCTATATCAAGACAAGATCAAAATGGGTGCATGATTTAGAAATAAAAGACATTATTAGCCAATTAGTAGAACAAGGAATAGTGTACCTGTTAGATCTATGGAAAGGGAGCAGTTTAAGACCAAGGAAGAGATAGAGAAGATTATAAAAAACAAATTGGATAATTTTGATTATATTAGATTAAAAAGTTTTTGCACAAACCAAATGACTTTAACCAAGATCAAAACAAATGTAGTATATAGGGTAACAATTTTTACAACTAGTGTTTCTGAAAAAGGACTCATTTCTGAAATAGAGAACTGAATCAAATTTATATAAAAAAGCATTCTCCAGCTGACAAATGGTCTAAGGATATGCAAAGGCAATTTTCAGAAAAGGAAATCAAAGCTATCAATAGTCATATGAAAAATTGCTCTAATCATTGATGATTAGAGAAGTACAAATTAAAACATCTCTGAAGTACCATCCCATACCTCTCAGATTGGCCAATATGACCAGAAAGGATAATGATCATGGTTGAAAAGGATGTGGGATGCATTATTGGTGGAGCTGTGCAATGATCCAGTCTTTCTGGAGAGTAATTTGGAATTATTCCCAAAAAGGACAATAAAACTGTGCATACTCTTTGATCCAGCAATACCACTACTGGGATTTTATCCTGAAGAGAACATGAAAAGGGGTAAAAATCCCACATGGAAGAAAATATTCATAGCAGCTCTGTTTGTAGTGACAAAGAATTGGAAATTGAGGGGATGTCCATCAATTGGGGAATGGCTGAACAAATTGTGGTATATATTTGTGTGTGTATGTGTGTGTGTGTGTGATGAAACATTATTTTTGCATGTCTATTGAAAGCTATCCATTAATGGTTTACAAACACAAGATTATAACATGCCATAATAAACATCACCCAGGTAGTGATATACTCAAGCCACCAGTCAAGTGGTTTTTAATAGTATCTATCTTGGACCTCTCTAAAATCTGCATACCATATGGTTCCTCCTCCTCCTCCTCAACATGTTCTTAAAATATCTTCCTTTCTTCTAAAATGAGGTCTCAGTTCCTCTTGACATAGGGAGCAAGTGCTGGTATCAGATTTAAATGATTTGAGGGTACAGAAATGATATACAGTAATTTTCCAGATATAAAGAGCTAGCTATTGCTCTTGATTCTCCAACTCTGGCATGTAGAAATCTAATTCTAATCAATTGGCTTCATTCATAAAACTCATATTTTTCTATGTTTATTAAAACCCAGAAAAGTAAGATTACATAAAGAAAATATCAAGTTCTCCCCCTTTTATAGAGATGTTTTGCCTAATTGTTCTTTATCTGTGTCCTGCAACTTTAGGTCCTAAAAAAGACTAAGGGATGGAATTGTATTTTTGAGACCTGTTGTCATTAATTCTGGGGGGTGGAGAGTGGATTGAGAATAAAAGAGACAAGTGTTTAGATTGGTCTTCCAGCTTGCCTTTGCTGTTCAGGTAAGACTGCTGTCAGTCCCATCCCTCTCTATCTCTGCCCCAATCCCTGATATATGTTTCCACTCTAAAACCAAATCTCATTTCCATTCCACTTCTTCAGGGAAATTCTCTTAGATTTGTCCCATCTCTCCTTTTTGTATCTCTGTTTGGACTATAACTGCTGATGTTTTCTTGGCTCACTAGCAGCTTTCTATTTTTACTCCTGTATTGCTGTATGGAATGGAATTGGAAGGAATGGAATCATGGACCACCAGTCTCTTAATAGAAATCATTTAAAAAGGGGCAATGGGGAAGCACTAAATGACATTCTGACATTATATGATAGATGGTATTAATATAGCACTTTAAGGTTTGCAAAGCACTTTACAGATATTCATCTTTGTTTTGAATATACACTCAAGAAATGTTTCTTTTCATATTTTAATAACATAATTTGTTTATCTGAAGTCTTTGGAACCCTTCTACTTTCCATAGAGATGAGATATGGTAATGATACTATAATTATATGCAATTGATATTTCTATCTACTCTTCAATTATGGCAGAGGAAGGAGAACTTTTTAATTATCTAAATGAGACCATAGCTAGTTTACAAACAGTCAGGCTGATTGGCTGATAGTAAGTCAAAGATTATGGAAACAGAAAATAAGCTTCATTCAGAAAGCCCAAGTAGATGCATTACAAATGGGTTGGAATATTTTTAGTCAGGATAAGTAGATGAAACAGTGGAAAGAACCAGGGTTTGAAATCAGTAGCATTCCTCTTTATGAATTCAAAACTATCCTCAGACACTACTAGCTATGTGACCCTGGGTAAGTCACTTAACTGTGTTTACCTCAGTTTCCTCATTTGTAAATGAACTGAGAAGCAAATGGCAAATCACTTCAGTATCCTTGCCCCAAACCCCCCCCTTAAATGGAGTCAGGAAGAATGAGACTTGACTAAAGCTTCTGAACAACATTTCTAGTCAATTCAGCAATGTTCATTAAGTATTTCATATGATCTACACACTGAGAATTCAGAAATATAAAATGGCATAATCTCGGCATGAGGAGCAAGATTTGCCTTCTTATGACCTTTTTCTAATCCATTGTCTGCCAATGCCCTCCTTCCTATAATAATTTACACCTGCACAAATATGTATATACATGCATATATTACACATATATAACATTCATGCATATATTATACATATGTGTGTTCATGTTATCTAGTTCATTAAAATGTACCTTCCTAAGTACAGGGACTCTTTATTATTGTACCTTCACTATGTAGCACAGTTTATTTCATATATTAAGCATTTAAAAATGCTTATTGATTTAGTAGAGGAAATTAAGTATTTATAAGTACCTAGTATATGTCAAGGTCTGCTCCAAGAGCTTTAAAAATATAATCTCATTTGATTACCAGCATTAAAATATTTTATTATTCATAAATATAATATAATTCATAAAATTAAATAATAAGGGAGTGAATTATTGAGACAAAGGAAAGATTCAGGGAAAAAATGCTCTAAGAAAATTCAAGGAGAGCAAACACTTTTAGCTGGGAGAGTTGAGGGAACTGTGGACTGAGTAAAAGGAAAACTTCACAGAGGCTATGTTACCTGAGCTAAAGATGGAAGGAAGATTAAGATTCTGAAAGGCCTAGATAAGGAAGGAATGCATTCTAGGTATGTGCAAATGTACAGATGGAGAAGACTATACTGAATCTCTTATTTCCCCAAAAGACTTTGTGGTTTTTGTTTTTGTTTTTTTGCTAATAATGAGTTTTGCTTTTGTATTTATATCCATGAACCTGGCAAGTCTTGAATATAATAAATTCTAAATTCTTGATGTTTTGAAATTTATGAACAGGGTAAGATGTTAAATTGGATATAGATATATGAAGCAGAGTAATACATTATCACTAAGGGGAAGCCATTCAAGTTTTTTTGAGTAAAGTCATTGCAAGGTCAAAACTATGCCTTACTGAATTACTCTGATAAATCCATGATTTCATAAATGTGAGTATTCTTTATAATGATGCCGATTTTAACTCTTTTATGCTTTCCCATATTAGACAGCTCTTGTGATCTTTAACATCAGGTCTAGAGAGATTATATTATTCCATGTTATATTCCCAGTTATCTAACAATAGTGGGAGAATATTAGTATTTGAGAAACTTGAGGTCATTAAAAGAATCTTGTAATTTTTTAAAAGCATCTCATTCCATTCTTCTCCATTTTTATTTTGATCCAATTTATTTTTTGTTTGTGGTGTCTGCATATTTTAACTGATAGATGAGTTCTATGGCTTATACGGTCATCTACATATCAGTTTGGACAAAAGTTATCCTTTATTCACTTGATTTAGTTGTCCTACATTCTAGTGTATGATGCCAACAGGATAATAAATCCCACAAAAAGTAGCAACTAGAGGACCTTACAGTCTTTAGGGGATTCTTTTTTACTATGTACTTTGCAAAAGCATTTAGAAAGTATGTCTCTATTTTATACCTCTTCAGTTATTCATGATCTGAGATTTTTTATAAAGAGGTTATCTTTGCTGTTCTATCTTTCCTTGAATCTTATGTATTTGACAAATTCATGAGAAATAGAGCAAAGGAGGAGAATATTTAAGTCAATAGTTTGCTTCATAAATCAGATGTTTTATTTATATTCAGCAAACAATCTTTTATTCTTTATCTTTTAACTGTGTGATGGTAAAGATGTGGTCTATTATGGAAAATTGCTTGGAAAAGTCTGTATGTTCCCTTCTAATCCCTGTATCAAGTTTATCTTCTAAGTTCATAAAAATTATATAGATGAGAAAGTAGACATATGGTTACTTATCAACATTTTAAAATCCTATTTTATATCTTCTTTTGATATCTTGAGAATAGAGTGCTCAATAACTTCAAAATTATGCAACTTCATTATTTACTTACTTGGATTGTCTAGGGTCTAGTGGTATCATTTTTATCATCTAACAAGATGTTTCAGTGCTATTTCTACTTCTTTTTTATTTTTTAAATTATCATTTATTTTATTTCCCTAGTTACATGTAAAAGTAAGTTTGAATATTTATTTATTTGGGTTTCTGCAAGGTAATGAAGTTAAGTGACATGCCCAAGGTCACATAATTAGGTAATTACTTATTTGTTTTTTAATAACTTATTTATTTTTACATTATTACAATAATCTTATTGTGAAAGTAAACCTAACCTCCCCTCCAAAAAAATAAGGAGAAACCTGAAGAGAGATGAAGTGAGAGGAAAAAAAGTATACTTCAGTCTGTGTTCAGACACCATCAGCTTAGTCTCACGAATGGGTTGCATTCTTTATCAGAAGTCCATAAGAGAAGTTGCTTCAATAATTTTTCCCACATATGTTTTTGTTAGCTGTATTTCCCTCCATTCTGTTCCTCCCCACTCCCATTTATTCTATTCTCTCTCTCTCTCCTTTTACCCTGCCACTCCTCAGAAGTGTGTTGGTATCTGATTGCCCTCTTTACAATCTTCTCTCTCTTCTATCATCTACTACTCCCCCCTCCCCTCCCCCATCCACCTTCTCCCATCCCTTTCCTCTCCCTTTTCATCTGGGACAAGATAGGTTTCCATACCCTATTAAGTGTGTATGTTATTTCCTCTCTAAGTTATTTCTGATGAGAATGAAGGTTCACTCATTCCCCTCTCACCTTCCTCACTTCCACTCCATTGCAAGAACTTGTTTTTGAGTCTTTTATGAGATTTTAGCCCATTTTTCCTCTCCTTTCCCTTTTTCCAAAAACTTTCCTTTATCACCCACTGACTCCATCTTTATACTATATTATACCATTATATTCAGCTCCCTTCTTTGCCTTGTCTATACATGCTTCTGCTAAGTCTCTAATAAATGAAGTTCATATGTGTTATCAATATCTTCTTCCCATGCAGGAATACTCACAATTTAAGATCATCGAGCCCTTCATAATTAGTCCTTCCTGTCTACCCCCTCTTTGCTTCACCTGAGTCCTGAACTTGGAGAGATCAAACTTTCTGTTCAGTACTGGTCATTTCAACAGAAAAGTCTAACAGTTTCCTTTTTCATTGAAAGTCCATCTTTTCCCCTAAAAGAGGATGTTCAGTTTTGATGGGTAGTTGATTTGCGGCTTATAATCTAAGTTCTTTTGCCTTCTGGGATATTATATTCCAAGCCCTATGAGCCTTTAATGTAGATGCTGCCAAAACCTGTGTAATTTTGACTGTAGCACCTCTGGCCTCTCTCTTGACCACAAGCCCTCCCTGCTCTGGAACTGTGAGCAGGATCCCTGCTCCTCTGTGGTAGTAAGGGAGCCAGACTGTGACTTGGATTCACATATGGGCAAAGCAGCAAAGTCTTGCCACAGGGATACCAGAGAGACCTCTGCAGTCTCTCCCTGCCCCATTGCCTTCTGTGGGCTGAGTGCTCTGGCAGTAGCTGCTGGATGATTCCACAGTTTCCAGGGTGGGGCAGCCTGGAGCCAGAGGGTGGAGCAGCCTTTTCCCCTTGACCCTCCAAGCGGTTCCAGCAATCCTTCAGCCCAGAGGTCTGGAAATGGCTCCCACTGCCACTGATCTAGGCGCTTTCAGGATCCAGGCACTTTCAGGATCCAAGCACTCCGCAGGCTGTTCCTGGAAGACTGGAGCTGGCTTGTCCACACCGTTGTGACTGGGTTGCCTGTGGCTTTCCAGGTAGAAAAAACCTTTCCTGTGGATCCACCAAGTTGTTGTAGAATGAGAAATTGTTTCACTTCGTCTCTCTTGAGTTCTGTCCCTCTAAAATATGGTTAGAGTCATAATTTTATAGCTTTTGGAATTTTGGGGGGGAAGAATTTCTAGGAATTCCTTCCTTTATGCAGCCATCTTGTCTTGGCACTTTTTTTTTAAAATGTCCACCTCTTCTATAAGAACAGCATAGTACCCAAATATGGTGGTTCTACTATCCTTGCTGGTGAAAAGAATTTAATTTGAAAAATTGTAGATATTTTGTGCTTCTTTTTATTGTCCTGCTTCCTTTTTCCTCTTTAAATATCCTAGGGATAGTTTTGCCTAGTTGATTTTCTTGTCAAACTTTAAATTTTTCTCTTTTTCTTCCATTACTTCTATTTTATGAGGTCATATTTCTCAGAATCTTTTCCCATCTGCCTCTATCAGATTATCCAAATGAATTAACATTTTAAAGTGTTGTTTTCCTTTGTTTGACTTGTCATACTGTCCTGCTTGGCAAATAAATCAGATATCCACTGCTCAGGCACTTTTAAAGCTTTTTTGATTCCCTTCTTACGATAATTGATTTACATCTATCAGGTTATCTATCAAATTATTATAACTGGTGTTGATATCTTTTCTTCCTGATATTTCTAATTTTTTATGAATAACTTATTTAAATATATCAGATTAGAGATGTTTTCAGTGAATGCCTATCTTTTTCTTATTTTTAGAAAATTTTTCTTCTAATTTTGTGTTAATTTTTATTTTTGTTCTTATAAATTAATGGTAAAGATGCATATCAATAACAAATACTTCTTGCCTGTTAAAATACAAATGTAGCTCAACTTTTTTTCACACTATCACCAAGTTCATCTCTTTCTAATAATTTTTCTTAAAGAAAATACTACTGATTTAGAACATCAAACTTTTATGCTGTTGGCAGTTGTGATCTCTATCATTATTTTCTCTACACCCATATTTTCTGAAAGTGTACATTATTGTCATCTAGTTCCACATTCCTATTGAGATTCTCAAATGTGATTCCAAGTTTTCAAATCTCAGGAACTTGAATGATCATAATGTTGGGGGGGTTGTTTTTGTTTTCTGATTGTAATGTTGTTAAGAAAAATAGAGAATCTAGGATATGGGACATATTTACTGAGGAAGATGATAAATTCAGTTTTGGTTTTGATGACTTTGACATAATGGTGGGACCTAAACATGGATGTGTTTCATAGATAGTTGGAGTGGATGTTAAGGTCCAAAATTCAAAAGTCTAATGTTAGATCTAGAAATCTGGGAGTGATCTGCATAGCTATATATGATTGAACATGAAATTTCCACAAAAGAAAATGTAAACAAAGGGAATTAGAAGGTCTAAGACTATACTTTGGGGGATAATGACACATGACCCTAAGTTCTAAAATTTTTTTCAACTTTTACAGAATATTGATTTAATTAATGCTTTTGATGAAATGCTTTATTCTCTTATCCTCTGTTACATTGAAAATTTTTTTTAAAAAGCTTATAAAATTTATCTTTGTATACCCAGCTCCTGTTTTAGTTATTTTCACATAGTAGGTGTTTCAACTGTTTTCAGTATATTGAATTTCATGCCTTAATTTGTACTGTTTATCTGTCATAATTGATAAAGAGAAAATGGTACTGCTGGGTGAGGGATAGTTCTTCACTTCTACTAGTTTATTACACATTCTCATGTAAAATTGCCTAGAAAATAAAATTCTAATGCATTATTTCTCTGCTTATGTAGAGCATTTTCAGACATTAATTTAGTCCTCAAATATAGAAATTAACATTTTTAGTTTTGTGATTTTGAAGACTATCTAAGAGAATTGGGGGGGTGGCTAGGTGGCACAGTGGATAGAGCACTGGCCCTGGAGTCAGGAGTACCTGGGTTCAAATCCGGCCTCAGACACTTAATAATTACCTAGCCGTGTGGCCTTGGGCAAGCCACTTAACCCCATTGCCTTGAAAAATAAAAAAATAAAAAAAAGAATAGGGAACAGAGGTGAGAGTAAGATAAAGAGATGAAAAGCAAGGGCATGATTCTTATCCATGTCTCCTTTATTCCCCGATCAAGGTCTAAAAGACTTCTTAGGGTGAATGTGTTATAATGTGTCTGCTTTAAATTAGCTTGAAAATGTGCCCTTAATAGTGATAAATAGGACATTAACATTGCAGGTCTTCTCTGTGTGTTATGTAAGTCAAACTCATTGATACAAACATTTCCACAGGAAGTATTTGCTTTTGCCATTCCAACAATCCTTTCTTTTCAGCTAAAATGTGTCTATTTCTACTAGCTTTATATCTGTGTGCTCATGAATATAAACACACATATATATGTGCATAAATAAACATGAATACATGTAATACATACATTTTCATGCATACACATTTAACATGCTTATTTTGTGTATAATGGAAGATTTAAGTGAAATAATTTTAAGAGATTCTAATTGAAGGAAAAGAGAAAATTCTAAGGAGTCCTGTGTAAAAATCGTGATCATTGCTCCATCTTCTGAAACTTTATTTGTCTTTCACTTTTTTTTTTAGGTTTTTGTAAGGCAAATGGGGTTAAGTGGCTTGCCCAAGGCCACACGGCTAGGTAATTACTAAGTGTCTGAGGTTGGATTTGAACCCAGGTACTCCTGACTCCAGGGCCAGTGCTCTATCCACTATGCCACCTAGGCACCCCTCTCTTTCACTTCTACAGGGGGTTTTCCCAACATGACAGCAATTGGTTAAGGACAAAGGAGTCAGATATTACAATAACCATCAACAGCATCTTGATAAAGTAATGAAATCTTTGAGGTAAATGATTCCTTCTGTTTTGCTAAAGCTGCTCAATTGAAAAACTACAAACACTACTAAAAGTAAAAGGGGAGGGGGTAGATCACTGTAAGGAATTTACAGATATCATTTAGAACTAGAATCCCCTATAACTGCTTTCATTTTTTTTTTAGGTTTTTGCAAGGCAAATGGAGTTAAGTAGCTTGCCCAAGGCCACACGGCTAGGTAATTATTAAGTCTCTGAGACCAGATTTGAACCCAGGTACTCCTGGCTCCAGGGCTGGTGCTTTATCCCCTACGCCACCTAGCCACCCCAACTGCTTTCATTTTCAAAGCATTTTTAGACATTTCCAGATATACCTTCCCTCTCTTTTTCTGCCCTCCCTTTTTTCAAAGGAACAATTCAACAAAGACAAGTGACCCAATGACTACATAAGATAATGTATGTGACAATTTGTGTACATAGTCCTCTAATTCTCAGTCAGTCAATAAATGTTTATTAAATGCTTATTATGTGCTAATGGATAATCTATGCTGCATGGAAATACAAAAAGAGGTAAAAGACAGTCGACCTCAAGGAGGTCACAATCTAATGGGGGAGACAATAAGTAAATAGGTATATATAAACAAACCCTAAACAGAATCAGAAGGAAATAATTACAACAGATAAAACATTGGAATTAGGAGGAGCTGGGAAAGACTTTTTGTAGAAGATGGAATCTTAGTTTGGACTTAAAGTAGTCTAAGAGGAGACAAAAATCTCTTCTCTGGGACCATTATTGTCTTTTTTAGTTGCCCAAGATTTCAGCTGATGATGGTGAAAATCATAAAACATTAAAATTGGCAGACACTTTAGATGTAACCTAATCTACCTTGCCTGCTTCTCCAATACAGGAATCACTACTATTGCATTCTGGACAAGTACATATCCTATTTTGCCATGACACTACCCTTCAGGTAGTCTCATCGTAAGAAACTTTTTATTCGTTATTCAGGTCTTTTATACATTAGGTCAAAATCTGTAAGGTTTATTTGCTCCCTCTAGACTGGAATAGAAACAGAATTAGCCTCAATCCATTTTCCATATGAGTTCATCAAATATTTGAGAATAACTATTATATTTCATTCTAAGTCTGTTCTTTAAATACTCCCAATTATCCCACTCATTTTTCATATGATTTCTAGACCCTTGACTATCCTGATGCCCTCAGAATGCTGTTAATTTGGCTCTTAAGGTATGGCATTCAAAGCTTGACTTGAGATACTTCAAAAAACTGAGTAGCATCAAACTATGTTAATTAGTTTTTCCAGTGAAAATTTATCTGATTGGAAAGTTCCAGCTCTTATGTGAGAAACTCATTAGACTTCTATTATTATGTTGGGGATTAAACTCTAAGAAAAACTTCTTTGTTACAGGGTTATAGGTTTCCCCTACTATTTCTAAGGGCCCCTCTGGCTCTAGCAATCAAAATCTGAGTTAGAGTATGAAATATTTAGTTCTTAATAAATGTATTTGCATGTAAGTTGGGCAACTAAGTGTTACAGTAGATAGAGTGCTGGGTTTGAAGTCAAGAAGACTCATGTTTGTGAGTTCCTATCTGGCCTCAGACATATATTAGCTATGTGACCCATGGCAAGTCATTTAGCCTATTTGTCTCAGTACTTCATATATAAAAATAAACTGGAGAAGAAAATGGCAAACCACTCTGATATCTTTGCCAAGAAATCCCAAATGGAGTCATGAAGAGTTGAACATGTTTGACAAATGACCCAACAATAAAAACAAAATGTACTCACACACACACATATATAAAAATGGTGCATGTGTGTGGTGTGTGTGTGTGTGTATTTAGTATATGTTCCACTATTTTATTGATGCAGGTATTATATTTATCTTTGTAGATCACAGACTTCTTTGACTTAATAGATGGTTGCAATAAGTTACTTTGGTTAAAAAAATACTACTAGGTGACCTATGTTAGAGCAATAAGTCTTTTCCACTTAAGCTAAAATAGTTTGTGGATTGCAGAGATGCAGTCCATTGCTAGCCTACATTCAGTCTGTTTAACTTGGAAGAACTTGCAAGAGCTTACATATTGCTGGCATAAATCTTAGAGAATTCTGGATCACCTTCACACCACACATGCATTAAGGTAATACTTTAAGGGAAACTATTTGCATATATTATATGAAATAGAAATATTAAATTTTTAAAAATTCATTAAATAGTCACTGTTTTCTAGGTACTCTGATAAGATACTTTCTGTATTTCTAGAAAGAAGCAAAACAATTCCTGCCCTTAAGGAAATTATAGTCTAATGGGGAATACAACATGCAAACAAACATGGGCAAAGCAAGTAATATATAGAATAAATAGGAAATAATAACCAGAGGAAAGGCATTGGAATTAATATGTGTGGATATATATATATATATATATATATATATATATGTGTGTGTGTGTGTGTGTGTGTGTGTGTGTGTGTGTGTGTGTGTGTATTTAGAATATAAGTGTACATATTTATATTTTATATGACATGCCTGACACATAATACGTACTTAATATATATTTGTTGACTGATTTTAGTCAGTCTATATTTAAAAAAAACATTGAAGTAGTTCACAAAACAAGACAGTAAAATATAACAAAGATCTAATTTTTAAAGTAGACTAAGATGATTTCATGTATTTAAATTGACATTGGCAGCAAATGCCAATGTTTGTAAAAATTAAGACAAAAATAACAAGCACATTAGGTAATTTAATTTTCATTTGTTGACAGCAAAAGATATCAGATTAATTTATGGAGAAAATGTCTTAGAAATAAAGGATATATCCCCCACCCCCATCTGTCTTTGTCTCTCTGTCTGTCTCTCTTTCCTCCGCCCTCCCCTTCCCCCACCCCGCCTCTCCTATCATCTCTTTTTCTCTCTCTGAAGAAGGATGCTTTGACCTAGAGATTCCATATGTTCTTAGCAATAAATTTTAAGATCACATTTTAAAAGTCTTATTTTTTAAAAATTTCTCTAATTGGTTTAAAAATTCTGTTTTCATTACTAATTGCTTATTAACCAAAAACATGAAAACATTTGGGATTTATTAGCTTAATTTTTTTACAATTTCAGATTATTCCCTCTTTATGAGATATCTGCTATAGTTAATTAAAACTAATAATTAAAGTGAAAGTATATGAAACATTCACATTCCTCACCTTTCTTTTTAAAATATTAACATAAATCTAATTTATTTTTCTTTCATCCTTTACCCTATTGAAAATGCAAACATTCCATGTAAGCTTTATTCATAGCCAAGCAAAATAAATTTACTCAGTGACTGTAAATAAATTTTTTATTCTAAACTATAAATTCATCATCTTTCTATAATTGTTGTTTCATTATTTATTCTCTGAAATTATGAATGATCATTATAATATTGCTTAATATATTATAAAATTAATAATGAAATTACTATGGAAGAAAAGATGTCTCAATGAAAATGGGAATTAAGGAAATGAACAGTGTCAGATCTTAAATTAAAAATGTTAGGGTTAAAAATGAATTTAATCAATGGAACAGATTAGGTATCTAATACTAGTTTTTAATAAACACAAAGATTGGGATAAGGACTTATTACTTGACAAAACTGGGAAATTGATCTCAATATAGTAGAAAAAGGATTTAGACTAATACCTCACACCTTCTACAAAGATAATCTTCAAATGAGTATATGATAACATTTCGAGATATTAAATAATGGAGAGAATGTGTAGTCTCTCTTTCCTCCTGTGTTTTTGAAAAAGTTTCTAATTTTTCCTTATTGCACATAAGGCTTGTTTGTGTACTCATTACAAACATGTTCATGATATGGAAGGTTACAAGAGATAGTCTTGGTCTCCAAATTTACTACTCTCGAAAAAACTGTACAATTAACCTCTATGAACTTAGAAAATTTGTTTTTGGATGATAAAGTTTGTCTCCAGAATTCAGAACTTCAGTTTGAATTAAACCTTAATTAATCAACAAACTTTTATTAACCACCTACTCTGAACCAGGTACTTGGATAGATTCGGAGGATACAGAGACAATATTAATTAGACCTGGTCCTCAATGAGCATATAATCTAACTGGGAAAGCAAAATACATATTTATTGGTATATACATATGTATGCAAACATATACAAACATATACATGCATACAGATACACATGCATACACATGATACTTATACTGATGTATTATGAATGCAGCTATATGTATGTACACATAAATACATATGTACACAACAAATACACACAAACATACCCAATGTGGGTTTTGTGTAGATTAAAAAGTGGCAAGGGACTGTCAGGTGGGGTAAGCAGGAAAAGTCAATACAGAAGTTAAGATTTTCCCTACAAAACACCGTCAAATTGAAATTGTGCTCCTTCCTTCCACATTTTCATGTCTCTGTGGAGGCGAAAACCACAGACCTCATATCTCCATTGTATATAATGTGTCACAATCAGCCAAACTCATGAATCATTCTTTTTTATGGCTTAAGTACCACTTGGTCTCTGGAAGGACAAGTGATCTTTTTTTCCCTTCCCTAGTCTTTTCACTGTAGGTGACATAGGTACAGTTTCCTCCTCCCTCTGGGTAATGTGATGGATAAAAGTTTTCAACAATATGACAAGCTGTTTCCTGATGTTCTTCAAGGTATGTGGTATCTTGAGAGTAATATTTTGTACTTTTTATTGTGGTTCTTATAGAGGAGACCAGGGAGAGTTAAGAACTTGCCAAAAATTCACTAAAGTCTAGAATATCCTTTCTCCAGTTCTCTCAGAAAATTAAAGATGCTTAATGAGCTAATATGTGAGTTACAAGTAGTATCATTAAAAGTATCAAGGAAAAATTTTTTCTCTAGATCTTATGAACAGAAGATATCTTTTTTTTAAATGTTGCTGTGTCAGAGTCTGGTATTTTAATGTGCACTTATACTTTGATTTATATGTTCTTCATATTATTTCCTGGAGAGAAAATAAACTATAGTCTGTCTTCTTTAGTAGAACTGACATTGGGATAGAGAGCTAAAACATTTGTGAAAGAATACTTTCTATTTTTATCATTCATTATGACCTTTCTTAGCTTCATTTTTTCCCTAATTTCTCTACTAGATAGTTGATTGATTTTTTTTCCACATTAGGCTGTGTGTATTTGAGGATCTAGAATTTGTATATAGTGAATTTGTGCTGATGTTCCACAACCACAAACTAAGAAAATTTTCAGGAAAAAGTTAGTTGTTCTTCCTTGGCAGTAGCATGGATTTGGCATCAGTTAACTAATCACCATCAATTATTTCAGTGATAGAAAGTTTCTCTGTAGGTGAATCTGTGATTTCATCCATGCAGGGAACATCCAGGTGAGTAAACGTTCCCTACAAATGCAAATTGGCTATTTCTCTTGAAATTTCACTCTTAAAAAGTTTCCCAGAGCTCTGAGACTGAGACATTCAGTGACTTGCTCAGGCTTAACCAGAGATGTCTCAGAGGCAGACCCTGAACCAGGGTCTTCTTGGCTTGAAGATCAGCTCTCTAATGAAATGAATTGGTCATTCCATGGCACTGTCATGGATTTTGGCATCAACTGATTTATTGAAATTAATTATCTCGGGGACAAAAAGTTTGGATAAACCCCATTGTATTCATAACATCACTCTTTGTTGTAACAATTGTAAACAGTACCTGCCCATCTGTTCAGGAACTGATATTGTGGTATACTAATGGAATGGAACATTATACCCAAAGAAACTACTAATATGAAGATTTCAGAGCCACTTGGGATGATTTGTAAAAACCAACATAGAACAAAATAAACAAAAATTTTAAGAGTTGTTTTTTTGTTGTTTTGTTTTTTGCAAGGCAATGGGGTTAAGTGGCTTGCCCAAGGCTACACAGCAAGGTAACTACTAAGTGTCTGAGTCCAGATTTGAACTCAGATACTCCTGACTCCAGGGCTGGTGCTCTATCCACTGCACCAACTAGACACCTCTAAATAAACAAAATTAAGAAAATAATTTACATAGTAATCATAAAAAAGAAAAATGACATTGAAAGACTTTAGAAATCAGATATATGCTGTGATCATTTTTGAATCCAGAGGACCAACGAGGAATATATATACACACACACCATATATATATATAGTATCTGTGTGTGTGTGTGTGTATCAGTTACATATCTTTTGTCTCCTCATGGAGACTAGAGAACTAGAGCACTAAGTGAACTAGCTGCTTTATGGGATAAGTATTTTCAGTCATGGTTTCCTCCTTCCCTTCCTCTATTTTTCTCTCCCTTTCCTCCTCCTTTTGGTTCTTTTGGTCCTTTATTCCTTCCTTCCTTGAAGATTTCTTCCTTCCTTCCTCTCTTTCTCTCTACCTTCCTCCCTTTCTTTCTTCCTTTCTCCTTCCCTTCCTCCCTCCCTCCCTTTCTTTTTTTGTTCCTTCTTTCCATCCTTCCTCTCTTCATTCCTTCCTTCCTTTTTTCTTTCTTTCTCCAACTGTACTTCTTTGTGACCAGGGGGAGTTACACTGGGTAGTTTATTGGGAAATGACAGCAATGTTGAAAAAAAATCAATAAAACATTAACAAGCAACAACAATAAAAATACCTACCTCAGGCTTAGTCTTACCTCTTCTAGAATTTGAAAATTGCTCAAATCCTGATTATAATGCTATGCTTTGGAGAGAGGCATTAATGGACTTGTGCTTCTAGTTCCAGTTTAATTATGCATCCTTGCCCAAAAGCATTTATAAAGTTCCTATTTACACATGATGGTCTCCAATGCAGTGTAGAGAATATAGACAAACATAGGCATTAAACTGTGACCTTTATAAGTTAACAACTGAGTAAACTAAAAATACTCTTGCTTTTGTGAAATAATAGCAGTCAAGAACTTGAGAGGCCTACTACTTACATAGAAATGACTTACCTACCAGAGGAGGAACAGAAACCTGACTATTTTTTTGATCTCTGTTGGGAGAAATCATGTAAGAATATTACATATTTTGTATAAAACAGATTTTCTAATGCGTCCTCTTGGCTAGAGCAATTAGTTTCTATAATAGGAAGATCTTTTTTTATATAATTGAACTTTTATTTGGTACATTCTTCAAAAACTCCATCTGAATCTGTGAATAGGGGTGAATTAGGGTTACTCCTTCTATTGATATAGATTATAACCCCTTCACATTTTAGTGAAGTTGGTAGAGAGAGTAGTTCAGTCTCTTAGTAAGAGAAGCAATAACTCCTGCTAGAAAGTCAATTGTAAAAAGGAGTATCTATACTCCTGTGATATAAGATGGGAAGCTAGGAAGCCAATATATAAGTTTGGCAGTCGCTCCAGTCTTAACTATTTTTCCCTCTCTCTCTTGTTACCATAGAGAAGAGGTGCACTATTTATTGCAATGTCAGAGCCTATATTGTTGGTACTGATCTTAAGATCTGCTATCTTGGTATAAAACTAGTGTGAGCACCAGTGACATTGAATATGTCAGCAGAGAAATATAGGATCATAGATTCAAATGCACTGTACTCAGTGTGACTTGAGATTTCTCTCTTCCTGCCCATCTGTGTCAATATAATATGGAAAAATAGGGTCATAAGAAGAATAGAAGAGGAAGACTTGGGCCATACCTTGCAGGAAATTCCTCTGGGACATTTTGCAGATTTTGCAGGTCTATGAGAAGTGAGTCCTGGGTGAGTGAACCAGAATTTATGTTAAAATAGGCCTTTTTTTTAATTATAAAGATTTTGTTTATTTTGAGTTTTAAAATTTTTCTCCTAATCTTACTTCTCCCCTACTGCCTAACCCCCACAGAAGGCAATTTATCAGTCTTTACATTGTTTCCATAGTATACATTGATCCAAATTGAATGTGATGAGAGAGAAACAATATCTTCAAGGAAGAAACATAAAATATAAGATATAGCAAGATCAGACAATAAGATAGCATTAAATATTCTAAATAAATTAAATATTCTAAATTAAAGATAATACTCCTTGGTCTTTGTTCAAACTCCACAGTTCTTTCTCTGGATACAGATGGTAATCTCCATTGCAGACAGCCCCAAATTGTCCCGGATTGTTGTACTAATGGAACAAGCGAGTCCATCAAGGTTAGTCATCTCCCCCATGTTGCTGATAGGGTGTACAATGATCTTCTGGTTCTGCTCATCTCACTCAGCATCAGTTCATGCAAATCCCTCCAGGCTTCCCTGAATTCCCATCCCTCCTGGTTTCTAATAGAACAATAGTGTTCCATTATATACATATACCACAGTTTGCTAAACCATTCCGCAATTGAAAGGACATTTACTTGATTTCCAATTCTTTGCCACCACATACAGGGCTACTATGAATATTTTTGTACAAGGGATGTTTTTACCCTTTTGCATAACTGGTTATAGACCCAGTAATGGTTTTGCTGAATCAAAGGTATGCACATAAAAATAAGCATTCTTGATAACTGATGCTTTAGATCTGGTAAAGCTAAACAATCTTCTTTTACACTTTTTTCATTAAATCCCTGGAGATTCTCAACTTTTAATTCCTCCATATGAATTTATCTACATTTTTTTTCTGACTGAAGTAATTTTTGGAATTTTGATTAGTAGGGCACTGAACAAGTAGCTTAATTTTGGTAGAATTGTCATTTTTATTATATTTGTTCGGCCTATGCATGAGCAATTGATATTTGCCCAGTTATTTAAGTCTGATTTTATTTGTGTGAGAAGTGTTTTGTAATTGTTTTCAAAAAGTTTCTGAGTCTGCCTTGACAGGTAGACTTCCAGGTATTTTATATTGTCTGAGGTTACTTTGAATGGGATTTCTCTTTCTAGGTCTTTCTGTTGCATCTTGCTAGTCATTTATAAAAATGTTGATATATACATATATATATATATGTTTATAAGAGCTTACTTTATATCCTGTGACTTGGTTAAAGTTGCAAATAATTTCTAGTAGTTTTTTAGATGATTTTTTTGGATTCTCTAGGTATACCATCATGCCATCTGCAAAGAATGAGAGTTTTGTCTCTTCCTTCCGTATTCTAATCCCTTCAATTTCTTTTTCTTCTCATAATGCTGAAGCTAAAATTTTCAATATGATATTGAATAGTAGTGATGATAGTGGGCATCCTTGTTTCACCCACCTCATACCTCTCAGATTGGCCAATATGACTAGAAAAGACAATGGTCAATGTTGGAAAGGATGTGGGAAATTTGGGACACTAATGCATTGTTGGTGGAGCTGTGAATTCATCCAACCTTTCTGGAGAGCAATTTGGAATTATGCCCAAAGGGCAATAAAAATGTCCATACCCTTTGATCCAGCAATACCACTACTGGGTCCATACCCTGAAGAGATTATGAAAAAGGGTAAAAATATCACCTGTACAAAAATGTTCATAGTAGCTCTGTTTGTGTTGGCAAAGAAATGGAAACTGAGGGAAAGTCCATAATTGGGGAATGGCTTAACAAATTGTGGTATATGTATGTGATGGAACACTATTGTTCTATTAGGAACCAGGAGGGATGGGAAATCAGGGAAGCCTAGAGGAATTTGCATGAACTGATGCTGAGCGAGATGATCAGAATCAGAACATTATTAACAGAAACATGGTGATCAACCTTAATGGACTTGCTCATACCAACAGGGCAGCAAGCAGGCACAATTTTGGGGTGTCTGTGAAAGAGAATGAAATCTGTATCCTGAGAAAGAATTGTGGAGTTTGAACAAAGACCAAGGACCATTACCTTTAATTTAAAAAATTGTTGTCTTATTATATGATTCTGCTATATCTCATACTTATGTTGCTTCCTTAAGGATATGATTTCTCTCTCATCACATTAGATAAATCCATACTATGGGAATGATGTAAAGATTAGCAAACTGCCTTCTGAGGGGGGTAGGGGGAGGGAAGTGAGATTGGGGGAAAATTGTAAAACTCAAAATAAATAAAACCTTTCTAAAATTAAAAAATTTAAAATAGGCTTTCTTAATCATTTTTATGTTCTGAACTCTTTGGCTATGTGATAAAACCTGTAGAATTAGACTGATATTTTAATGTGCATAAAATAAAATACATAAGATAAGAAGGGAAATCAATTATATTGAAATAAAGTTATCAAAATAGAAAAAGTTCATATACTCTAAGTTAAAAACCCCTGTCAGGGGCGGCTAGGTGGTATAGTAGATAGAGCACCGGCCCTGGAGTCAGGAGTGCCTGAGTTCAAATCCAACCTTAGACACTTAAAAATTACCTAGCTGTGTGGCCTTGGGCAAGCCACTTAACCCCATTGCCTTGCAAAAACTAAAAAACTAAAAAATAAAATAAAATAAAAACCCCTATCTTAGAGAATTTATGGAAGTTAAATAGTAGGGTTCAGTTGATCCATAAATGATAGTGAACAGAGCATATGGTGGGAATGTCTGAGGTGATTATAATAGGAACAGACCATTTCAGTGCCTTTTTCCTTAGAAGGGGTAAAGCAGCTACAGTGAATATCAGTTGAGATCTACATCTTGCTACCCTTGTGTTTTAATTGTGGATTATTGGTGAAGCCAAAGTGAGCACTACTGAAGTGGATTACCTATGTAATAGAGTGAGATGGGATTGGGGAATATAAATGTTTGTGTTAGTCTAAGGTCAAGGTTGATGAGACTCTTGAACAAAGAAATGACAGACACCAGAATTTTAGGGATGCCCCTTCAATCTAGAATCTCCTATCTGCATTGTCCTAGCTGAATTTCTAATTCCTGATGCCCATGGAAAATGTACTTTGAGGTAGACATCTAGGTAGCTCCTGACATCTTAGTACTCTACAGTGTTTATAGGGTTTATGAGGTGTTCAGGGAAGACTAATGCTTCTGGTCTGTATTCATGAAGACCTGAGCTCAAATTTTGCTTCAGATACTCACTAGTTATATGACCCTCTTAACTTCTACCAGTCTCTGTTTCCTAATCTATAAAAGAGGATAATAACAGCATTTACCTCTCAGAATCATTGGGAAGATCGATTGAAATAATCATTGTCAAGTGCTTAGCAAAAAAATAAAGGTGTTTTTATTATTATTACTATTATTATTTTTATATCTTGGAAAGAAAAGAGTAGTTCCCTAAATGGATATAACACTGGTTACATAAATTTTGATAGAGAAGGAGACAATTTCTGGAGAAAGGGATTCTGATAATAAAGAGAAGACCTGGATTGGTATAGAAGAGAACAATAATAATGAAAAAATTTTCATTCTAGAAAAAAGGGATTGAGTTTGACCCTGGGGCATGAGATTACTAAGTGCCCAGAGGACACTGCATCAAACATATTCTTGGCATAGGGCATAATAATAAGTGCTTGGTATAGAGTTGAAAAAATTATAATTCTTACCTTCAAGAAGTTTATAGTATAGTAAGGGACATAGCCATGTATAGAAATAATTCCATTATAAAATAGGCAAGTGAAAAAGAAAGATACTTTTAATGTATGTTCCTATGGGAAAAAATTAGTGGAGAACTATTCAGATGGTGAGATCATGAAGGAGGTAGAACCTAAGTTGAGACTTCAAGGAAGGAAAATATCTTTCACAGGGGAAACTTGGTCTGGTAGCTGAGGGACTTCATAATAAAATGAACAGCAGAAAAGAGAAAGGGACTTTAAACAGTTTATTAGATTGAAAATAGTCTTTAAAATGGAAATAAAGCCAGAAAGTAGCAATGGATTGTGGATGTTTTAATACTAGATTATGGATTATTTTCCATTTCCCCACCTTGGATAAGCACTTCATGTTGAAGGGTAACAATGAAAGTAGAATGCTTTGGCAGCCAAAGTTTGGAAGAGTATCTTTAGACAGAGTGAGGGACAGTGTCAAATACTGCAGATGTATACAGAATAAGAAATTTAAAAGATGTCTTAAAAGTTACAAAATATCAAGGATAGTGCAAAGGAAAACAATACTGAAAGACTTTAAAACTGAGATCTCATGAACAGTATCTAGTCATGACTTCAGAAAGCTAATGGTGAAACTGATGACTCTTGCTTCTTGACCAAGAGGTGGAGGACTATAGATGAAGAACAGTAAGTAACCAATCTGTCAATAAACTTTATTATTAAGTACCACTATATGTTAGGCAATGTGCTAAGTATCTTTTCTAGATTTTGAAAACTGAACAATATTTGACTTTTTCCCCCCCGCCTCTTCAGTCTGACTCTGTTTCTCAAGTGCCGAGTGATGACTTTGCAAATCTCTCCCTTTTCCCCCTTTTATCAGTAGGATTCCTGGCCATGTGAAAACCAAGCAGTGAGAGAATCAGTCTAGTATTGCCCTGTATCAGCTGCTTTCTATTTCCTAAACTTATTCTTTACAGCCAATCTCAGAAAGGAAAAAATCAAGCTTTTGGTCATGAAGACAGAAAAGACATAATTTTAACTGGTTTCAGTTAAGCCTATGACTTGTTTAAGATTGTTTAGCTCTCCCTTAGCTATTTCTTGTCCCTTGTCCCTTGGCAGAGGCTCTGCTTCCCTTCATGTACATGTCTTCCCAAGCAAATTGAAAAGATTTCAATTCCCATCTCTGCTTCATCACTAGTTCTGCAGTCATGGGTGTGTTTTGATGCTCATTTTTTCCTCTGAACAGAGTTCCATGTAATGTGGTCTCTTTCTGGAAGTAGTGGCAAAAAAAACACGCAAAAAACAAAAGAGACTTGGGGCTTCCACTGTGCCCCACTAAATCTGTGCTTTCTATTTTCTGGTTTGATGACTAGAAAATTTATGTTATATGAGGGAATGGGAATAATTGCTTTTAAAAATGGCTTTGCGTGTGAGAAGCACTTCAGTGAAACTCTTAAAGGAACTTAAAAAGTAATTTATTAGACTCTAACTTTTTGAAAGGATTTTAAAAGATTTCTTCTCTTGCTTTATTAGTTTTTTTTAATACAATCCCATTCTTGATACATTGTCCATATTTTATAAGATCACAACTTTTGATTCATAGGTGGTTTTTACTAGGTAATTATTTGTCTTTAATGTAAAACATATTTGATACCAACAATGCCTATATATAGTTGATAGCACAAATATGCATACATTCTACTTTTTGATAACCTAATCAATAGATCAAATCTCTTTAAATTCAAACATGATAATTTTGGGTTTCTATAAATTCAAGCATTTCCAATTTTGTGTTACAGTCTTTTAGTTTATTTTTTTAAGGTTTTTGACAAGGCAATGAGGTTAAGTGGTTTGCTCAAGATCACACAGCTAGGTAATTATTAAATGTCTGAGGCTGGATTTCAACTCAGGTACTCCTGGCTCCAGGGCTGGTGCTCTGTCCACTGCACCAGCCAGCCAACCCCTTTTAGTTCTTTTTTGATAAAAATCTGAAATCAGATTACAAGAGATGTACTTATTATATCACATAATTAACTAGATATGGGGGTTATTGTAAAACTTAACGCACTTACAAAATGGATCTTACTTAATCAGATTTTTCCCCAAAAATTGATGAACAAAGGATTTTTTCTGGGACATAATATCAGTTTTCTAATATTTTTGATAACTATAAAAACAAATAAAGACTTTTATTCAATAGACAAGATAAATACACATTTTTAAAAGGCTTTTTAAGGGAAATGCTAAAGATTACATCAAAATTATCTTACAAAACTTAGAAGAATAAGGCTTGATATTTTAACTCTGTTTTTTCTTCACTCTTGAGATAACTTTGGAATTTGTTAATGTCAGTGTCCCATCATCAAATAGCTGAACTTGGAGTAAAGGAAGATTAGGGTTCAAATTAAACTATCCCTGAGATCTTGGACATAGTTTAAAAATAACTGAGGCAATTAAAAACCTGTAGGTTGGTTTATTCATATGTAAAAGGAGAATTATAATACTTTACTGTGAATCTCAATAGAATGTTGTCAGGATCAAATGTGTGTCAAGTGCTTTGTAACCTTAAATGAAATAATGTATGTAAAGTGCTCTGAAACTATAATGATCCACAAAATGCCTGTTTTTTCTATCACTAATGCTTTTTAATAATATCCCACTTAGAAATAGGAGGAATGCTGTAACTCTCACTCTAAACAATGCTTCTCTTTGCAATTGGTATGACACAAAGAGGTAAAACTAATTGGACCAGATCCTGCAATTTAGTAGTATAAACGATAGTTATTTGAGTTTGGTTCTGCTTATGAGGAATCATTATTCAGACTCAGGAAAGCATAGGTGGAAATAAAACAAAAATTTATTAAAAAGGTTAAAAAGCATAGGAAGGACTAGGGGAGAGAGAGAGAGAGAGAGAGAGAGAGAGAGAGAGAGAGAGAGAGAGAGAGAGAGAAACAGTCAAGCAGTATTGGCTGGGCCATTGTTAGAGAAGATAGAGGCAGCCCTGAACTGGAGTCCAGCTCAGGTTTTTATATCTTGCCTTTCATCCAGAGGGCAAAAGATGAACTCCCTTTTTTATTACTAGACCTGGAATTAGGTAGAGGGTAAAACCAAAGGAGATCAGTACACAAATTTTACATTAAACAATGAATCAATGGTACTTTAAGAATGGGGGGGGTCTCCACCCAAGATTAGTATTGTTTCTGTTACAATAATAATTCTCTACTTCAAGTCATTTTACATCTAAGAGTCAATTTACATCTCCACCCAAATTTTTTTCTGTTGCAATCAAATTCTCTTTATCTTTCCCCTGCATTAATAGTATTTTTCTTTTTATTTTTTAATAGCTCAATTTTTTTCATTTAAGATGACAATAAGGAGACTACATCTCTAACAAATATTCCAGGAAAGAGCTGAAAGGGCACAAGATGGAACAATGATCTAAAAAATTAGAGAGGAAACACTAGTAAGGTCCTTCAAGCAGTCAAACACTACATAAGAAAAACACTAGATGCCTGCTGGCTTTTACAGAGAGTGCTGCCATGAGAGATCTCAGTCAGTGCAAGCTCTATTAAATATAGCATTGTGCCTGCTGGGGTTCTGAACAAGGATACAGGGAAACTGAAGCCAACTCAATTTCTAATAAATGAGTTTTTTTTTTAAGCCTACAGGCAAGGTGATCAGAGGAAGGGGAGGTCAGATGCTAACTTGATCTTTGATAAATGGGGTCTGAAATCTAGACTTTCACTGAACTGGTTGTAAACAAGACTAGAAGTTAGTGAGATTTCTATCCTCTCAAATCAGAGAAGCTCCTCTAGGGTATGGATATTCACCTTTTAACTCTTCTGGGATACACTGCTCCACAAAAAAATTCAGTCAAGTACTGCACATAGAATTTAATATTTATTTATTACTACAATGTAACCCATATTACCAAGGAGTATAAATAATAAAATGTAATAGTTCTGCATGCAGGCTGAGGGTTGGACACACCTGTAGAGGATGGAGTAAGATAACCTAAACTTAACTCTTCATCTTCACTAAATCAATTTTCCCATTAAATCAATTTTTCCTGGTTTTCATATTTCTGTTATTGTTAACACCTTCCTCTAAGTCATCAAGACATTCTTCTTCCTTTATTCTTCAAAGATGTTAAATTCTGAGGAGTTTCTATCCAATATCACTCCGTTCAATGCTTTTCATTCTTTCTCACTACCACAGTTCATATTTTTAATTACTTGTTATTTAAACTGGTACCACGTGATTGTAGGTTAAAAGAAACCTTAGAAGTCATCTAATTCAACACTCCTATTTTACATATGTGGACTCTGAGAACCAAGGAGGTTGTGACTTGTCCAAGGTCACATATGTAGTAGATTTTAGAGATTAGATTTGAATCCGGGTCTTCTGATACTAGAAGCTGGTATTTTTTCCATTACTTCATTATACCCCAAATTTTACTCCTTCATCTCAACTGCTCATTCATTCTGAACAAAATCATCAGACAAATCATTTTTTTTTTAGGTTTTTGAAAGGCAATGGGGTTAAGTGGCTTGCCAAAGTCCACACAGCTAGGTAATTATTAAGTGTCTGAGATTGGATTTGAACTCAAGTCCTTCAAACTCCAGGGTTGGTGCTCTATTCACTGCACCACCTAGCTGCCCCCAGACTAATCTTTGTTTTCTTTTTCATTCCATTAAAGATTTTATTTATTTTGAGTTTTACAATTTTTCCCCTAAACTTACTTCCCTCCCTTCACCCCTCATAGAAGGCAATTTGTCAGTCTGTGCATTGTTTCCATTTTATACATTGATCCAAATTGAATATGATGAGAGAGAAAAATCATATCCTTAAGGAAGAAACATTAAGTAAAAGAGATAACAAAATCAGACAATAAGATATCAGGGTTTTTTCTAAATTAAAGGAAATAGTTCTTGGACTTTGTTCAAACTCCATGGTTCTTTATCTGGATACAGATGGTATTCTCCATTGCAGACAGCCCAAAATTGTCCCTGATTGTTGCACTGATGAAATGAGTGAGTCCATCAAGGTTGATCATTGCCCCCATGTTGCTGTTAAGGTGTACAATGCTTTTCTGGTTCTGCTCATCTTGCTCAGCATCAGTTCATGCAAATCCTTCCAGGCTTCCCTGAATTCCCATCCCTCCTGGTTTCTAATAGAACAATAGTGTTCCATGACATACATATACCCCAAGCCATTCCCCAACTGAAGGACATTTACTTGATTTCCAATTCTTTATCACCATAAATAGGGCTGCTATGAATATTTTTGTACAAGTGATGTTTTTTACCTTTTTTCATCATCTCTTCAGGGTATAGACCCATTAGTGGTATTGCTGGATCAAAGGGTATGCACATTTTTGTTGCCCCTTTTGCACAATTCCAAATTGCTCTCTAGAAAGGTTGGATGGATTCACAGCTCCACGAACATTCTAATAGTGTCCCAGATATCCCACAACCCTTCCAATAATGATCTTTATCCTTTCTGGTCATATTGGCCAGTGTGAGAGGTATAAGATGATATCTCAGAGAAGCTTTAATTTGCATTTCTCTAATAAGTAATGATTTAGAGCAATTTTTCATATGACAATGGATTGCTTTGATCTCATCTGTAAATTGCCTTTGCCTATCCTTTGACCATTTTTCAATTGGGAAACGGCTTTTTAAAAAAAATTACTGTTTTTTGTATATTTTCAAAATGAGTCCTTCATAAGAAACATTAGTCATAAAGATTGTTTCCCAGTTTACTACATTTCTTTTGATCTTTGTTACAGTGGTTTTTTCTGAACACAAGCTTTTTAATTTAATGTAATCAAAATCATCTAGTTTGTTTTTAGTGATGTTCTCCATCTCTTCCTTAGTCATAAACTGCTTCTCTTTCCATAGATCTGACAGGTAAAATAGTCCTTGATCTTTTAATTTACTTATAGTATTGTTTATTATGTCTAAATCCTGTATCAATTTGGATCTTATCTTGGTATAGGGTGTTAGGTGTTGGTCTAATCTAAGTTTCTTCCATACTAACTTCCAATCCCAGCAGTTTTTATCAAAGAGAGAGTTTTTATCCCAATAGCTGGACTCTTTTGGTTTATCAAACAGAAGATTACTATAATTGTTTCCTGCTATTATGTTTTGTCTATTCCATTGATCCACCACTCTATTTTTAAGCCAATACCAGACAGTTTTGAAGACTGATGCTTTATAATATAATTTTAGGTCAGGGAGGGCTAAGCCCCCCTTCTTTTGCACTTTTTTATTGAATCCCTGGAAATTATTGACATTTTATTTCTTCATATGAATTTACTTACAACTTTTTCTAACTCATTAAAGTAATTTTTTGGAATTTTGATTGGTAGGGCACTAAACAAGTAGTTTAGTTTTAGTAGAATTGTCATTTTTATATTAGCTCTAACTATCCATAAACAGTTGATGCTTGCCCAGTTATTTAAATCTGATTTTATTTGTGTGAGAAGTGTTTTATACTTGTTTCCAAAAAGTGTCTGAGTGTGCCCTGGCAAATATACTCCCAGGTATTTTATATTGTGTGAGGTTACTTTGAATGGGATTTCTCTTTCTAAAAGGTCTTCCTGCCGTATCTTGCTAGTCATATATAGAAAAGTTGAGGATTTATGAGGATTTATTTTATATCCTGCAACCTTGCTAAAACTGCTAATTGTTTCCAGTAGTTTTTTGAAAGATTTCTTGGGATTCTTTAGGTATACCATCATGTCAACTGCCAAGAGTGAGCACTTTGTTTCTTCCTTTCCAAATCTAGTTCCTTCAATTTCTTTTTCTTCTCTGATTGCTGAAGGTAACATTTCTAATATGATATTGAATAGTAGTGGTGATAATGGGCATCATTGTTTCACCCCTGATCTTATTGTGAATGCCTCCAGCCTCTCCTCTTTGAATATAATGCTAGTTGATGGTTTCAGCTAGATATTGCTTTTTTTATTATAAGAAACAGTCCATTTATTCCTACACTCCCTAGTGTTTTTAGTAGGAATGGGTGCTGTATTTTGCCAAAAGCTTTTTCAGGGGCAGCTAGGTGGTGCAGTGGATAGAGCACCGGCCCTGCAGTCAGGAGTACCTGAGTTCAAATCCAGTCTCAGACACTTAATAATTACCTAGCTGGGTGGCCTTGGGCAAGCTGCTTAACCCCATTTGTGTTGCAAAAATCTAAACAAAATGGTTTTCCAGCATCTATTGATATGGACATATAATTTTGGATAGGTTTGTTGTTGATATAATTGCTTATGCTAACACTTTTCCTAATATCGAATCAACCCTGCATTCCTGGGATGAATCCTACTTGGTCAAAATCTATTATCCTGGTGATAACTTGTTGCAATTGTTTTGCTAAGATTTTATTTAAGATTTTTTGCATCTATAGTCATCTGGGAGATAGGTCTACAATTTTCTTTCTCTGTTTCAATTCTTCATGGTGTAGGTATCAACACCATATTGGTTTCATAGATGGAGACAGGCAGAGTTCTATCTTCCCCTATTTTTCCAAAGCATTTATATAGAATTGGAACCAATTGTTCCTTAAATGTTTGGAAGACTTCACTTGTGAATCCATTAGGCCCTGGAAATTTTTTCTTAGGGAGTTCAATGATGGCATGTTAAATTTCTTTTTCTGAGATAGAGTTCTTTAGGTATTTAATCTCCTCTTCATTTATCCTGGGCAACTTATATCCATTTCACTTAGATTGTCAAATCTATCAGCATAGAGTTGGGCAAAACAATCTCTAATTATTACGTTAATTTCCTCCTCTTTGGTGGTAAGTTCACCTTTTTCATTTTTGATACTAGCAATTTGGTTTTCTTCTTTCTTTTTTTAATCAAATTGACCAGAGGTTTATCAATTTTATTGTTTTTTCATAAAACCAACTTTGGTTTTTATTTATTAATTCAATAGTTTTTGCTTTTATTAATTTCTCCTTTAATTTTTATAATTTATAATTTGGTATTTAATTGGGGATTTTTAATTTGTTCTTTCTCCAATTTTTTAGTTGCATATTTAGTTTATTGATTTTCTCTTTCTCTAATTTATTCATGTAACCATTTAAAGATATAATATATCCCCTGACAGCTGCTTTGAGTAAATCCCATAGGTTTTGCTATGTTGTTTCATTATTGTCATTATCTAGGATGAAATAATTAATTCTTTCTATAATTTATTTTTTGATCCACTCCTTCTTTAAAATGAGGTTATTCAGTTTCCAATTAGTTTTGGGTCTATATCTCCCTGGCCCAATATTGCATATGACTTTCATTGCATTGTGGTCTGAGAAAGATGTATTCACTATTTCTGCCTTTCTGCAGTTGATCATTAGGTTTTTATGTCCTAGTACATCTTCAATTTTTGTATAAGTTCCATGTCCTATCCCCATTCAATTTTCTCCATAAGTTTATCATATCTAGTTTTTCTAACAATCTATTTACCTCCCTAATTTCTTTCTTGTTTGTTTTATGATTCAATTTATCTAGATCTGATAGCAGGAGGTTGAGATCTCCCACTAGTAGAGTTTTGCTGTCTATGTCTTCCTGTAGCTCTTTCAGCTTCTCCTCTAAGAATATGGATGCTATACCATTGGGTGCATATATATTCAGTATTGAAATCACTTTATTATCTATGGTACCTTTCAGGAGGATAATAGTTTCCTTCCTTATCTCTTTTAATGCTATCTATTTTTGTAGATGCTTTGTCTGAAATAAGCATTGCTACCCCTGCTTTTTTCACTTAAGCTGAAGTAAAATATATTTTGCTCCAGCCTTTTACTTTTACTCTATGTGTATCTCTCTGCTTCAAATGAGTTTCTTGTAAGCAGCATATTGTAGGATTCTGGTTTTTAATCCACTATGCTATTCACTTACTTTTTAAGGGAGAGTCCATCCCATTCATGTTCAAAGTTATAATTACTCTTTATTGCTCTTCTTTTTCAGGGGAAAAATGGACATTTAATGAAATGGAAGAATTCCAAAAATTCCTGATGAAAAGACCAGAGCTAAATAGAAAATTTGGACAACAAACAGGAGGTTCAAGAGACATATGAAAAGGTAAAAAAAGGAGGGGTAAAGGAAAAAAAAACTGCTGTTCAATAAGTTGAAACTGTCTATATTCCTGCATGGGAAAAGGATTCTCATAACTCTTGAGAACTGTAACTCTAACAGAGAGAATATACCTAGCCAGAAGTGATGGACACTCATGAATTATCCATGAGACTGCTATTCAATGGGATGAAACTGGCTATAATCCTACTTGAGAGAAAGACTCTAATAACTCTCAAGAATTGTAACTCTATTAGATAGAATGTATTTCCCTAGAAGTACTGGATACTCAGAGTTTTCTGTGACTCAGAATGATTTAAAAACTCCTCCTCATTAAAAAGGGGTACCGGAAGGAGACGGGAGGAGAGAGGGGATTGAATGAGGCAAAATCTCATTACATTAAGGGTTACAAAATACCTATGTAATAGAGGGGAAGAAGGGAGGAGATGAGAAACACCTGAATATTCTCATCAGACTTGGCTTAAAGTTAATTTACATACATACTCAGGTAACTTAAAAAACATCTAACCTTTCAAGTATTAAAAGGGGAAAAGGGCAGGGGAGGGGAGAATGGGAGGGGAAGAAAAAAGGGGAGCTAACAGAAGGAAGGAAAGGGAAAAGGGAAAAAGGGAAAGGGGAAAGAAAGGGGAGGAATAGATATAGGAGGGCAAACACACTGATGCTGGTGGTATTCAGAAACAAAATACTGGGGAATATGGATAAGGGGGGAGATTTTTAAATCTTTAGCTAAAATTTAGCTCAGATTATTTTTGAGCATTTGAGTAATATTCAATAGTTCTACTTGGTCTTTATTCTACAACCAAAAATTCTTAGTCTGACATTCCAGGCCATGCAGTTTTCAAATTATCTTTTTAAACTCTTTCATTATTCCCCCCGTCTATATCACTGCAACCCTCTAAGAAATCTAGACAATTTATTTTCCCCTTTGCTTTTTAATCTTCATTACTGCCTTTCATTAGTCATTCAATCTAGGATTAATTCATATAGTGCCCCCTCACCCCATATTCACCTTTTGTAGTTCCTTTTAAAAGTACAAATCATGACTTAAATCTTCCTTCATCAAACCTTCCTTGATTCTCTCAGCCAGAAGAGATCTTTCCTTCTTACTGACTCATTTTCAATACTAATTTTATTGGATTAATGTGAAGATTTTTTCTAGTAATATAAGATATGTCTATATTTTTATGTAATATGAGATGTTTATATTTTTAATGTAATATGTTTATATTTTATGTAATTCCTTTAATTATTATATACTCCTATAAATATTTTTATATATCTTTTCTCTTCACTAGATTTTTTTTTTGAGACTGGGTCTTCCTATCTTCCCTAGGCTGGAAGTTCATTAGGTATAAAAATTTTGCTGGCTCTGTTTTTCTTACCTGAATCAGTTCACCCATTCTTAGGCATCCTGATGATTCTCCACTGAAAGAGAATTACTATATTGTTGCTGTATTTAGTAAAGGACACATAAAATTGGTTTAAGCTCAACTATATAGCTAACAGCTCCTGAGCTGACACCATCCAAAAGGCTAATCTTAGATCCACCATAACATCAAATGCCATCATACACCTGGTAGTAAATTGGCAAACATATAGTTTTTCTTTATTTTAATTTTTCAATGAAAGATTTTATTTATTTTTAGTTTTACAAATTTAACCCTATTCTTGCTTCCCTCCTCCTACCCCTCCCCACAGAAGGTAGTCTGTTAGTCTTTACATTATTCCTTGCTATGCATTGATCTAAGTTGAATGTGATGAGAGAGAAATCATATCCTTAAGGAAGAAAAATAAAGTATAAGAGATAGCAAAATTACATGATAAGATAAAGGTTTTTTTTTTATAAATTGAAGGTTATAGTCTTAGGTTTTTGTTCAAACTCCATAATTATTGCTCTGGATACAGATGGTATTCTCCATCACAGATAGTCCAAAATTGTCCCTGATTGTTGCATTGATGGAATGAGCAAGTCCATCAAGGATGATGATCACCCCCCATGTTGCTGTTAAGATGTATAGTGCTTTTCTGGTTCTGCTCATCTCACTCAGCATCAGTTCATGCTTTCCTGAATTCCCATCTCTCCTAGTTTCTTTCCTTTCTTTTGATTAATGTGACTTTATTTATACATTACTAAAATATTCTTTTTTTTTTTTAGTTTTTTTTTTGCAAGGCAGATGGGGTTAAGTGGCTTGCCCAAGGCCACACAGCTAGGTAATTATTAAGTGTCTGAGAGTAAATTTGAACACAGGTACTCCTGACTCCAGGGCCAGTGCTTTATCCACTGTGCCACCTAGCCACCCACTAAAATATTCTTAAGAGTAAACATATACCCCCTCCCCCCACAAAAATATAGAACCTCACAAGTAATAAAGTAAAAGAAAGAGAAAAAATGTGTTTCAGTCTGTGTTCTGATACCATAAGCTTTGTCTCGGGTGGATCACATTCTTTATCATAAGTCCATCACAGAAGTTACTTCCATATTTTTCCACAGTACTCATTGCTGATTGTAATTCCCTCCATCCATCCCTCCCCACTACCATATATTATATTTTCTCTCTCCTTTCACTCTATCCCTCTTCTAAAATTGGTTATAGGGTTGGTGAATGGCCCAGCAGAGTAGCAACCCTGGGGCCAAGAGTCACTGAGCCTACATACCACCCCAGAGACCCAGAAATCACCTAGCCCCGTGGTCCCGGACAGGCTACCCAATCTCAACACCTTACAAAAAAGTAAAAAAGAAAATGTGGTATATCTGACTATTCTTTCCTATGATCCACCCTCTCCTCTATCACCCACATCTCCCCCAACCATCCCCCTTCTCTCCTTTTTAGTCTATATGCCTATAACCTACTGAGTGTGTATGCTGTTTCCCCCTGAGACATTTCTGATGAAAATGAAGTTTCCCTCATTCCCCCTCACCATCCCCCTTCCATATCATTGCAAAAAAAATCTTTTATATGAAATATCTTAGCCTATTCCACCTCTCCTTTCTCTTACTTCCAGTACATTTCCCTTTTACCTATTGATTCCATTTTTTACAATATATTATATTTTAAAATTCAGCTCTCACCTGTGCTTCATCTATAAAAGCTCCTTCTACCTGCTCCATTAAACAAGAAGGTTCATATGAGTATTATCAGTATCATTTTTCTATGCAGGAATACATGCAGTTCATCATCATTAAGTCCCTCATAATTAACCCATCTTCTCCATTCTCTATGCTTCACCTGAGTCCTGTACTTGAAGATCAAACTTTCTGTTTAGCTCTGGTCATTTCAACAGGAACATTTGAAATTCCCCTGTTTCATTGAAAGTCCATCTTTTCTCCTGGAAGAGGATGTTCAGTTTTTCTAGGTAGTTGATTCTAGGTTGCATTCCAAACTCTTTTGCCTTCTGGAATATTATATTCCAGGCCCCACAAGTCCTTAATGTAGTTACTGCTAAGTCCTGTGTGATTTTGACTTCAGTTCCACGATATTTGAATTGTGACCTTCAGGCTGCTTATAACATTTTTTCTTTGACTTGGGAGTTCTGGAACTTGGCTATAATATTACTAGGGGTTGAGTTTTTTTTTTAGATCTCTTTCTGGGGAGATTGGTGGATTCTCTCAATTTCTATTTTGCCCTCTGATCTAAGATAGTGTCAATTTTCCTATAGGAATTCTTTAAAACTGAGGTCAAGGCTCTTTTCCTGATCATGATTTTCAAGTATTCCAATAATTTTTAAATTATCTCTCCTCAATCTGTTTTTCTAGATCAGTTGTTTTTTCAATGAGATGTTTCACATTTTCTTCTAATTTTTTATTCTTTTGGTTTTGAAGTATTGTGTCTTGATTTCTCATAAAGTCATCAGCTTCCTTTAACTCCATTCTACATCTTAAGGATTTGTTTTCCTCAGATAGCTTTCTTATCTCCTTTTCCATCTGGCCAATTCTGATTTTTAACACATTCTTCTCAATAACTTTTTGAACTGTTTTATCAATTTGAATTAAGTTGGTTTTTAACATGTTATTTTCTTCAGTATTTTTTTGGATCTCTTTGACTAAGCTGCTGACTTCATTTCCTGTTTTTCCTGCATCTCTCTCATTTTTTCCCCTCAATTTTTCTTCTATCTCCCTTACTTGATTTCAAAATCCTTTTTTGAGCTTTATCTTAGCCTGAGCCCAACTTCTATTTTTCTTGGAGTCTTTAGGTGCAGAAGCTTGTATTTCCTCATTTTAGGATTGAGTATTTTGATTTTCCTTGGGATCATAGACAAAGTATTTGTCAATGGTTAGGGTCCTTTTTTTCTGTTTACTCATTTCCCCAGCCTATGCCTGGTTTTGAGCTGCTTCCTGAGCTTTTGAGTTTTATTAGAACACCCCCACAATGATCTCAGTGTGTGTGAGGCTTTGACTTTTCTCCTGGTCTGTGAATGACCATGAGTGCACCCCTCTGCCATGGGGCTGGGGGGGAATCCCTGTTCTATGGGGAGCCTAGATTGCAATCAGGATCTGAACAGCCCCAGAGTCCTGTTCCAGGCACAGAGGATGACCTTGGAAATCTCCCTCCACTCCATTATCTTTGGTGGACTGAGCACTCAGGGCACAGCTACCTAGAGGGTCCTGATTGCTGGCTCCACAGCCCTGCTTCCATTTTTCTGGATTTGGCCTGCCAGCCGCATAGCAATGCTGGCCATGCTGTGTGCACTGAGTGCTGCGACCATCCTCCACACTCATTCTGGCAGAGGTCTCCCTGATGATCTTCCAAGTTGTGCTTGGTTCTCCCTGGGATGCAGGTCAGGAAACTCCTTCTGATACTGGGAGCCCAGCTCCCAGGTGCCCCAGAGGCTTAAGTATTTTCACTCTGGTGGGCCACCCCTCTAACCTCGTGGAACAGAGTTTTTTCACTATTTTCCAGGTTACCTTGGGCTGGAGAATTTCCTCATTGGGTCTTTCTGTGGGCTCTGTCTCTCAAAAATTTAGTTAGAGTATTAATTTTAAGATCTTTTGAAATATTTTAGGAGAGGCTCTTCTGCCTCCATCTTGGCTCTGCCCCCTAATTTTTCTTATATCAACTGGCCCTGCACATAGCAAATATTCACTAAATACTGAGTAAATTAATGAATATAACTATAACTAGAAATATAGTGAATTAAATTAATATTTGCCATTTCTCTTCAGATATCAGTCAAGGTTCAATGTTTAATCACAAGTCATATGTTGACTGCTAATTTTCAGACCTTATAAATGAGGGGGCTATACTGAGGGACAAGTAAAATGTTCTCTTTTTTTATCCAACATATACAGGCATGATTTTTTTTCAATGTGGTGTTGATAGAGTCTTTGAATTTGGCAAGACAGTGAAGTAGAATTAAGGGAAGATTATTTGAATACCACATAATTACGTCGAAATCTGTATAGAGTACTTGAAATAGGATGATTATGACTATTACTTTTTTGACCATAATAAAAAGAATGTGGTAAAATGTTGAAAGGTTATAAAGAATTCGAATAGAAAATTGATTTTCTCATTTCAATTACAGAACTCCCAGTGTTTTGAAATATTCAGAACATTTAAAAACATTTCTTTGCTCCTATTTGTTAGGCCCCCCACTAATAACGGGACCTTCCCAGTGAATGAGTTCTGAGAGAGAAGTGGGGCCTCTCTTTCTGGGAGTGTTTCTACCTTTTTTTTTCCTTCCAACCAATTCTCAAGAGATAGGTTTTTCAAGATATTTAAGGGAGCTTTGTTTGTTGTACAAAATGCTTTATAGTCATGATTGGGAAATAGGTTAAACCTGCTGTGTCAATTAGCTTAATTGATGAGAAACTCAATTGGTCCTGGAGTGTGTTAATTTCCTGAGGTGAACCTATTGAAAGAATTACTTAGAAAAACTTTCACAGTTGGAAAGGCTTTCAAATGCACTTGACTTAAATCAAGATGAAGGACCATATTTTTATACATTGAATGCACCTAAACTATCACCTTATTGTTTGCTTTGTGTTTCTTTACATTTATACTTCCCAAATTTCATTTCATTTGACTTGGTTTGTCAAGCTTTTGTATATGCTGTTGTAACCCAATATAGTAATTATCCCTCTAAAGTTTAAACCTTGTACCATCTTGCACATGTGATAAAAATTCTAGTTGTGTCTTCTTTTACTGATGTTTTCAATATAAACACAATGTAGGAACAGATTCCCACTGGACTCCCACAGAGATCTACCTCCAATGACCAATGCATTAATCACCACTCAGTAGCTCTGGACATTGAACCAGTTCTAAATTCACCTAATTTCATTATCACCAAAGGTATATTTCTTCATCTTATTCACAGACATCTTCAGAGACTATAACATACTTTGCTGAAATGCAGGTAATTAATCTATTTTGATAATTGTTTTTTGCAAGGCAATGGGGTTAAGTAGCTTGCCCAAGGCCACACAGCTAGGTAATTATTAAATGTCTGAGGCTGGATTTGAACTCAGGTACTCCTGACTACAGGGCCGGTGCTCTATCCACTGTGCCACCTAGCTGTCCCCTATTTTGATAATTTTTATAGATTTTTATAAGAGTTTAGCAATCTGTTCTTTAAGGTCTTGGTGATATGATCCATTCAAGATTGGTTGAAGTGTTCAGGACATTATTCTCATAACATTGTGGCCCTGAGTCAAAGGGTAATTTCATGTGGGAGATTTCACAGAGAATCCCGGAAGGAAGGGTAAATGGAAGCAGAGATGATAATGGTGATAGTGCTAGAAGGCAGACAACAGCAGCACAATCTACTTGTTATCTGTATAGTCCCATGGTGTCTTCTTAGGGGATGTATTGATATATACTTTGTATGAAATCTCAGTGATCTATTTATTTACATGACTTAAATGACTTAGCCATTTAGTCTAATGAATAAAGAAGGCTCTGTTCTGTGTTAAGAATTTACATGTGAACTCATTCTTTTGTCCCCTGAAGGGTACTAAACCATGTGATTTTGTGCATCATGTTTTGTAGTTGATCTATGAGACTGGTCTACTAAATACAATTCAAATGGTTTATGAATTGGAGATAATTAATTGTTACTTTGATTTATACAAATCGAGTTGTGATTTGTGATATGTGACTACACTTGTACCTGTGGAGCTGTGGGTATAAAAGGAATAGTGTGCAAGGATTTGTATTTTTTTTAATGGGGAAGAAGTTTTAATAGGAGTCCATCTAAGGGACAGAATTACATTTCCTGGGAGGGTTCAGGCTTTAGAAGGTCAAGAATAAGTTTGTCTGATGTTCTCAATACTTCAGTTCTCATGATACTGTTGATTTGTGACTATGTCACAAATGAATGATAGCATCAGAAAAGCAGTGGTGATTTCTGAGGAGTGGAAGCAGTGTAGAGACATTCCTGCTGATGCTGTAACCCAGAGCAGGAGCTCTGGTACAAAATTCTTGCCAATTGCTTTCAACTGTTAGTAAGCTAAGAGAGAGATATAAAGACCTCTTCCTAGAAATGAGATGATTGAAAGTAGCATATGTTAGATTCAACATGTGTAAATCATATATATCTTTATAATGTCCATGTCACACCAAAGGGTGAGTTTCAGAGAGTTATTTCCCCTATTTTCTCCAGGGTGGATGTCGACAATTTCCCATTTTTATTAATTATTTTTTCATATTAATTAAATGATTTAATCTTATAATTCTCATTTTAAATTTCTACTCTGCTAGTCAAGGCCAAACAGAATTTAAATGATCTTAGAAGTTTCAGATGAGCTAAGATGGGGTCTTGAACCAAACTAGCTAGAGTTGGATTAAAATTCAAATAAAGACCCTGTATTGAACCAAATTCTCCATATGAATGCAAAATTGAATGGAAACCAAACCATTCAGAAAGTTAAATCTTCCTCTCCAGCATATTTTTTTTTATTCAGCTGATAGCCACCTCTGTCTTCTTTTCTATTTTCAAAGCCCCCAACTTCATTTTATGGTGGTGATATAGATTACCTCTTATGTTCCTCTCCAGGACTTCAAGGTTAACTTCAAGAAATGAAGAAACGAGTTTAAAAGCACTTATTAAGCACTTATTGCATTCCAAACACAGTGCTAAAGGGAAATAGATAGAAAAAGGTCACACTCTAATGGGGGAGAGGCATATAAAGAAAATTCATTCGTAAAAAATATGGAAGGACTCAGAAATTCTAAGAATTCAACTTTGATGCTCAGCAGGCCAGGAGTCCTTATATTACATAAGTAAATCATAGTGTAGTGCTAGGAAATCCAGATCAATAATGTAGGACAAATGATAATACTTGGAATATCTTAGAGAGTTGTGACATGTTAGATAGCAAGACTTGGTAGTCCTCCATCTCATTAGAAGGAAAGACTTTTTGTCTTTTATTTCATTCAGCCTAGGCAAAGGGAGGGAATAGGGCAGTCCCAGCAGAAGAGGGTCTTTCTACCTACAATAAAAGATTCTAGAATGGCCTGGATCTGGGATGGTAAGAGGGAAATATTGCATACAACAGGATATGTCTTCCCAGTATTCAATTATCATGGGTGGGATCCCTAAGATATACTTTTTTGGGGCGGCTAAGTGGCTCAGTGGATAGAGCACCGACGCTGGAGTCAGGAGTACCTAAGTTCAAATCCAGCCTCAGACATTTAATAATTACCTAGCTGTGTGGCCTTGGGCAAGCCACTTAACCCTATTTGCCTTGCAAAAACCCTAAAAAATGTACTTTTTCTTCCTATTGCATTAATTGAGCCCAGTGGTACATTCTATGTTATACCAAACAAATTCTTATTAACTTATTCTTATATGAAACAGCACAGAATCTTGAGGGAGAGACAAGTGATAAGGTGATAAAGTTTTCCAAGCAATTAAAACCATTACTTCCACCACCTTGATCGCCACCTTCTATCACTCTGATGTAGATAACTCAAGACCAAAACCTAGAAGGCCTGTGAATAATATCTCTCAGATCCCTAGACCTAATTCCAGTCGTCATTGAGGGGTGTAACACCTGTGTTGAGTGAACCTCTACCCTCAACATCACCACCACCACCAATTGCTAACCAACCTGCTATCAACAGGAAGAGGAGCCCTGGCAACAGTAATGCCATTAAGATCATTTAATCCTCATTCAGATTGACACTCAAGCCCAATGCTATAGTTAAGGGAGAAACCTCTTAGGCAGTCATTACTATCAACTTCCAATTGACACGGTAAGCTAACCTCGTTGAAGCAGCCAGACTGGGGGAGAAGATGCAATAGGCTGGGAAAATCATATCATCCTGCAGGGTTTGGCACATTTATCAGTTTCTTATAGACAGAATTCAACAACTAGGTGTATACTAAAGGTAAAGTGGACTCCCTCCTTTCCTCCCCCTCCCTTCCCCCCCTTCCCTCCCCTCCTTTGTTTCTTCCATCTCTCTTCACTTCCTGAAACAACTTTTGGAAGAAAGCATCATACCTATTTTATAGCTGCAGTATTTTATGCAATCATTTTTTGTTGCTCTTCTTTGTCACAGTTTTTCACCCTTCCACCTCTTCATACTGATTTGGATTTCCCTCAACTTCCTAATATTATTTTTCTTTTTTGTTTGTTTTATGAGATTTCTTCCATATATTCATGGAGTATATTCTCCTTCCTCAAAACATAAATAGTGGAAGGAAGGAAGGAAAGGAGGAAGGGAAGGAGGAAGGAAGGGGAGGAAGGGAGGAAAGGGAGAAAGGAAGGAAAGAAGGGAGATCAATTTACCTTTAGCTTACACCTAGTGTTGGAATCTATTTGTAAGAATCTGATACATATGCCAATCCCCACAGACCTCTAGAACATAGTGCTCCCACCATTCAATAAGTACTGAAAACAAAATTTTTTATTCTTTGAGATTCTCCCTGATTCTAATGGCTAACTGCTCTGAAAAACTGACTATTTCTCTCACCTGGTCATCAAGTCACTGGTTCTCGTCCCTTGAGTTTCTTGAGCAAACTCTGTGTCTCCCACTTAAAGGGCCCTACTTTGCCTAGGCACAGTTGATCTATACCATGTCCTGAAGAGAATAACTGCAACTAGCTGAAATGAGATAACTGGTGTCAAGATGGCAGAGTAAGAGTCATAATTTATGCCTAGTTCATTCACTGCCCCCCAACAACAATGTAGAAAACATGCTATGCCAATATACCAGTTGAGAAATGAGACAGCTTTGAAGATGGGGATACTCCAGCCTTCCAGCATCTTCCTGACTTTAAATTTCCCTCACTTCCTATAAGAACAAGAACAGTGTGACTATGAATTACAAAATAGATCTTTACAAATGCACAATCAAAAGTCTGGTATCCCTTGGATGTGGCATGATACAGTGGAAAGAATCTTGACCTTGATACCAAAGGTCTTTGGTTCAAATTTTAGTTCTGCAATTTGTTGTTTTATCTTGGGAACATTATTTCACTTCTTGGGACTTCAATTTTCTCATCTTCAAACCAGGTATCCTCTAAAATACATTTCAGCACCTATCATCTGATTCACTCCTTTGAAGGGAAAAAAAAAACTGATGAAATAGCACAAAATATGGAAATGGTTTAGAATGTGAAGGTCTAGATTTGAATTCTGGTTCTGTGTGACCTTGGGAAGTCATTTAATGTCTCTGATCCTTAAACTCCTCACCTGCAAAAAGATTATAATTCCTACTTTATAGGGTTGCAGGAAATCAAATGAGAGGTCTCATGTGAAAGCAAGTCTTTTGTAACTACAAAGTGGTAAATAAGTATATATATATATATATATATATATATATATATATTTATATATATATATAAATTTTAGACTATCTAGAAGTCATAGAATAACAGGGTAAATCATAAGTAGGCCCCAGATACTTAAATACTCTGTATATGCTTCCTCTTAGAGTCCTATAGAGACCCATTTCATCTCAGTAGGCCCAGCAGTAGTCACTTTGTTGGGAGTTAATGTGAGGTACAAGACATTTTAAAGATTGGTATGTAACTTTTCTGTAATATTGGGCAGAAGATTTTAATACAAGAATGACTATGGAAGTACAGAATCAATTTGGATGTATGCCCATTATATACAGTTTTTAAAAGGCAAATTGTTCTTCAGAGAGAAATTTTGTGGGTTCCTCCCCAAAAATGCCATCAAAAGAAACAATTTGGTAAAAATATCTGAGAAAATCAAAGGCAATGGGGAAATAATGAAAATACATAATTTAAATTAAAAGAGAAGTAGAATGATTTGGTAGAACAACATGCTTGGAATAGAAAGAACTCAAAGCCAATTTTTTTCCAAGTATTAGCTGTGAACATAGGCAAATCACTTAAACCTGCTGATTTTCAGATTTCTCTTCTATAAAATGGGGTCAATAATATCAGAGTGTATGTAAAATATTTCAAAAAACTTTAATGTGTTATAAGGAATGTCCCCAAAGTCTTGGTGTATTTTCCTAAAACATGCTTTCCTTACATGACAGCAGACTGAACTTCTCAAATTACAATGCCATTGGGCTCCTCTCTGACTGAGAGTTTTAGTTGATGAAAGTTATCAGTGATCTGAGAAAATAGATCAGGAAATGGAATGTTTTATTACTGAAGAGAAAAGTAAAGAATCAACAGTGTGGTACACCTGTGACAGAGAAAGAGTGTATTGGGACAGCAGTTAAAGAATTAGGTCTGAGAATAAGTTGAGTAAAGTGGGAGCAGGGATATGCTGGTATATATTAAACAACTGACTCTGAAAAGCATGATATACTTTTAAGTGTAATCTACATCATTATCATTTTTCTATTACTTTTGTTTAGTCTAGACAACACAATAAATCAAGTCCTGCTTGGTAGCATGTACTAATTTCTGAGGTATAAATGCTCACACTGAAAATTTCAAACTTGTTCCACAAGTTCATTGAGAGAGTGAAATTGTGCCTCCAGAGTAGTTTCACATTTATAAAACCAGATTCATTTTGAAATGCAGAATTATAGTCCAAGTTGTAACAGAAAACAAAGTTCAGCCATTTGAAATCATTTAGATGAAATAATGATTACCCACAGATGCCCAAACCTTTTGAGAGTTTCTCACTGCCTTTGTTGCCTCACCCTCTGATCCTCAGAGGATGGCTTCCAGTCATTCAGTAATTGTTACACATTTGGAGTCTGCCAAAAGCAAAAAACTACTACCCTAGTAAAAAATTGCTTCATCTGGGAAATGACACTTGCCTAAGTTATCCTCTGAAAATTCCATAAAATATTAGGCAGCTAGATATTGGATAGAGAATTGGATTTGGAGTTAGGAAAACCAGTAATCAAATCCTATCTTGAAAGCATGTAAGTATATGGGTGGCTAGATGATGCAGTGGATAGAGCACTGGCCCTGGAGTCAGGAGTACCTGAGTTCAAATCCAGCCTCAGACACTTAATAATTACCTAGCTGTGTGGCCTTGGGCAAGCCACTTAACCCCATTTGCCTTGCAAAAAACCTTAAAAAAAGTATGCAAGTATTTATGTATCTATCTATATCTTCATCTACCTCTTTGTAAGCATATATGCATATATTTAAGTATCTATATATGTAATTCTTTGGAAGTCAGTTTAACTCTCTGTTTCTCAGTATCCTCATATGCATATAACCCTAGGCTTAAAGTCCATTTGAATAAAACTATTAGTGAATATTTTTAGTTAGAGGTAAAATAAAGGGCAGTGAGATAGCAACACTGACCATGGAGTCAGGAGACCCTGTTTTCAAATCCAGTCTCAGACACTTACTAATTGTGTATTCTGGAAAAAGTCAATTAACCCTGTTTACCTCAGTTTTTCATCTGTAAAATGAGCTGGAGCAGGAAATAGCAAACCATACCAGGTTCTTTGCCAGGAAATCCCCCCCCCCAAATGGCTTCACAGGAGTCTGACATGATTGAATTTGCTCAATGATGACAACAGCAGAGATTAAAATGAAGGGATGAGACTCAATGGCTACTAAAATTTATTTTGACTCTAAATCAATGATTCAGTATGCCTTTGCAACAGACAACATATGCCTATATACAAGTGTAACAAGGATGAAAGATGAAAAAAGTGAGCCATATCAAAACCACAAACAGACAGACAAACAAACCGAAACAAACTTCATCTTGAGCTAATGAATCCTAGGAGAAATGTCTAAATAAATGAATATTTCAATTTAAACCTACAAGTATATATTAATGCCTACTAGGCATATAAAGTTGGATATAAAGTTGAATACCCTGACATCCCCGTCCTTGAGGCATTCAGAGTCTGGGAAGAGAGACATCTCCTTCTTGGTGCATAATTTTATGCTGCAGTTTTGGAGACAGGCTTAAATGTCTGGGTTGGTTGGCTTTAATAACTCTGGGAAGCTGGGCATTGCACAAAATGTTATCACTTTTGAAATGCATGCATATGGACCTGGAATGTTTTGGTAATCTCACATACCTACTAATGAATCATTGCCCTATGGGGCAAACTAGTGATTTCATAGAAGTTGACAAGTAAATTATTGATTTAATAAAAATTCAGCCTAAGCAAACAGTGAGGAGAATGTCCATATATTTTCCCTTAGTCGGTGTGGCTTCTCATCTCTGTTGTTTTTACTGGTTACAGTAGGGATATAATGAACACTGATATCAAAGAATCCAATATACTTGCCACTATATGACTATATCATATATTAAAGTATATCAGTAAAATTACAACCATGATGTATACCTTCCTCTTGATGCTGTTGCACAAATGAATATAACTCCATAGTTAAATCACTTGGAAAAGATATAGCTCCATATTTTTCCAAATATGAATTTTTTAGATGAATAATGTTATCAGAAGCAGCTGATAAAATTTTAGTGAAAGGGAGTAGATTAGAAGATATAAATAAAAGGGAGTGTTGATAACTGAGAATTTTCAAAGAAGAAGAAAAGGGGAAGTTTGGAACATTATTCTATGCTGTTGAAAAGGGTTAGTAGTATGACAAAGGAAGGCCTTGAGAGTTTTAAGAGTTGGGGAGATTAAAGGAATATTAATTCAGGATGATTATGAGAAATTTAAGAACAATGGATGAAACACAATACAAACTGATTTGCCAGTAAAGGGGAACTAACATGCATTTACTTGCATAACATAGGGGTTAAATAGATTGAAATAGTTAGGACTAAGGGTTCCAACCCTTTCTGACATATGTCAGAGGTAGCAGGTATCAGGAATTTTGAAACATTTGAAGAAATCCAAATTATTTCTCAAAGGAAGTTGTTTTATGCTTTTTGTCAAGGTAATTAGTTAGTAAGGAGAATTCTGTCTTTAAGAGACCTGGGGTTCAAATGCTACACCCAGGGTTTGACTAGGAGATATAGCATACTGATAGATAAATTATTCAAGGTAATTTGAGGGATGAAAGAACATTAGTTGCTATGGCTATAAAGTAAGATTTTCTTTAGGTGGCATCATTGGAGTGAACCTGAAAGTTTTAGAAATAAGATAAAATTGCACTGCAGACAGAGACAAATTTGTATGAAAAAAATTATATATATATGTAATTATATTTATGTAAATATAAATTATGTTATACATCATATATATAATTAACAGGAGTTGGAAAATCAAGATAAATAATAGCTTGCTAGTCTGGTGGTTAGAATACAGTGTATTTAAAGCAATGATGTGAAGTAACAGTGTAAATATAGCTTTAAATATGATTATGGAAGTCATAAAGTACCAGACTAAGAAGTTGGTATCTTATCTTTGGAGAAATAGGGAACCATGGAATGTCCCTGAGCAAGAGAATGACATGATTTAAACTGAGATTTTAAGATGCTCATTTTGATAATTAGAGGATGGATTAAAGAAAGGAAATAGGAGGAAGGAAAGTCAGACAGAAGTCTATTCAAATAGACCAGGTGAAAGATGAGGAGAACTTGTTTTAGACAATGGATATGAGATAAGGAAGATCCAACAGGACTTGGTAGTTGAGGTCAAGCAAGAAATGTCAACATTGGCCCTTATCTTCTGAGAAATGAAAGAACAGCAGGACTATCTTCAGAAATTGATGAATTTTAGATAGGTGAAAGGAGATGAATTCTGTTTAGGTTGTGTTAAGTGAAAAATAATAGCAAAGCATACAAATTGAATTATACATTTAAGAGCAAGAGATACGATATTGTAGCTTAGGAGATATAGAGGACTGGAATGGTACATTTGGGAAGCATAGCCATAAAGGTAATAATTGCAATTTTAATACCTAATAGGAGCTGTAAGATATAGAGGGTAAAAAGAGCAGTAGAAGATATCCCTGACTTATACATTACTCAAGGAGGTGGGAAATAGTTGGTGACCCAATCAATAAATATTTATTACATGACAACCATGAGCCAGGCAACAAAGAACTAAGAAAGAGTGACCAGGCAAGAAGAACAATAAAGAGAGGGTAATACCATAGAAACCAAGCAAAGAGAGTATATTCAGACAGTTCAATGGTTTTTTCAGTCCAGTCATTTTTCAGTTGTGTTTGACTCTTCATGATCCTCCTTGAGGTTTTCTTAGTAAACGTACTAAGGTGGCTTGCTATTTCTTTTTAAAGCTCATTTTACAGATAAGGAAACTGAGGTGTGATTAATTGATTTGCTCTGGGCTCACACATTAGTTAGCATCTGAGGTCAGATTTGAACCTAGGAAGCTGTCTTCTGGTTTCAAGCCTAGCACTCTATCCAAGGTATAACCTAGTTATCTACCTAGTTAGCCAGAGATTCACGAAGAGAGTAGTAATAATAATAATAATACTAAAATTATTATTAATAACAATAGCTAGAATTTTTATATATAGCACTTTAAAGTTTACAACAAACAGTTGTAAAGTTTATAAAACAATTTATAAATATTATTCCATTTGATCCTTACAGCTCTATGATATAGGTGTTTTGATTATCCTTATTTTACAGATGAGAACACCAAGACAAAATTAATGACTTGCCCAGGGTTGAAGAGCTAGAAAATATCTGAAGCAAGATCTGATACGAGGTCTTCCTTATTCCAGCTTTAGCCTTCTGTCCACTGTGGCATCTAGTTTCCTTTGCTTAAAAGTATGAAAAGCTATAGAAGTGTTCATAGAAGAAACGACCTGAAAATATAGCATAAGATGCCTAAGTTAGTAATGAACCAACAAGAACAGATTAAGTTTCATTGTTCTAGGTACTCTGTGAATGTAAATTCAAAAATGAACCAGTCTGTGCCCTCAAGATGTTTATATATTACTAAGGGAATATAAGACCTTCAAAGATAATTTGGTAGAGAACATATTGAAAATACAAACACAATAATGAAATTGGGGAAGGAAAAACTTGTAAATGGAGGAATTAGGAAAGATTTCAAAAAGGAGTTGAAACTTCAGTTTATATATAAACAAAGCTAGGAATTCTAAGGAGTGGATATAAGAAGGGATATTATTGAAGAATAGGGACTGTGTGCAAAGATATGAAGGCAATAGGGGGATTTTTATGTATAGGGAACAGCAAAAACATCTGTTTGGCTGGAAAATAGTTGATAGAAGAAGGATTGTGTGTATTCAGTTTGTCAACATAAGCTGTGAAAAAGTTTAAATATCAAAATGAGAAATTTGTCTTTTATCTTAAGAGGCCACCAAAATGTCTTGAGGAGGGAAATGACATTTTCTGACCTGTCCAGAAAATGTATTTCTATATGAAGGATGGGGTACATGGAAGAAAAGCTGGATGAGGAGAGACCAATTTGGAGTTTAATCATAATAATCCAAGTTAAAGGGTGTGTGGGCTTGAACCAGGGTAATTTTAAGGCAATAAAGAAAATAATATTGATGAGAAGGATATTGAGGATAGAGTGCTAGTCATGGAGTGACAAAGATCTTAAATTCAAATTTAGCCTCAGGTACTTACTACGTGATACTGAGCAAGTCATTTAGCCTCTATCAGTTTCTCCTCTGCAAAAATGGAGAAAATAATACCATTTATCTCTAGGGTTTTTGTGATGATAAAATAATATTTGCAAAACCATTTGCAAACACTAAAAGCATCAGTAGCAGAAGTAGTTGTAGAAATAATAGAAGTAATCATAATAGTAGCAGCAGTAAAATAGTAATCTTCATAGAAGCAGAAACAATAATAGTAGTCATAATAGTAGTAGTTGTAATTATCATAACACAGTAATAATAGTAGTGTAATATTGGCAATCATCATAAAGATATGCCATCCAGCTGCCCTAGTAGTAGTAATAATAATAGTACTATTTAGATATGAAGAGTGAAGAAGATGAAAAGTCAAGGATGAATACAAGGTTGAAAAATCTGTATGCTTGGATAAATGATGGTGCCCTTAGCATGAAGAAGGAAGTTGGAGAAAGGGTGAATTGAAAAGATAGTAAGTTCTATTTTGTACTTGAGTTTAAGATGACTATGGGATATACAGATGGTGATGTCTAGCATGAAATTGGAAGAGCAGAATTGGAATTCAGAAGAAAAATGTACATAGATTTTGAGTACATAGGATGTGTACAGTTGACATTTCAATCTGAGAGATGATGTGATCACCATGAGATCCTTGGTAATTTTTGAGAGAGTCATTTTAATAGAGTGGTGGGATCTGGAAAAAAATCAAAGGGGTTGAGAAGTAGCAGAAGCCATGTATGTATATATCTATATTAACACAAACATATATATATATATATATGTCATCACACTCATGTTCATAAATGTGTACATGCATACATACAGGGATACATACATATGACTCAAAAATTTTGGCAGTAAAGGTCAAGTGAAGGTTTTATTTTCTTTAAATATTGTTGAAACCTGGGTATATTTGTAAAGTAGAAGGCAGGTAGAGCACTGGACCTGAAGACTTGGATTTGAATTTGGTTTCAAACATTTACTATCTGTGTGACCATGAGTAAGTCACTTAACAACTTTCTGCCTCAGTAAAATAGATTAATAATAAGATCACATGGGATAATGTTTTATAGCACTTTGTAAACCTTAAAGAAACATAAATACTAACTACTTCTATTATTAATTATCAGATAAGGAAAAATTGAAAGTACAGAATAATAAATAGAGAAAACTCTTTGTAGGCAATGTGATCAAGGTCACAAGTAGAATGATTAGATTTGGCAACAAGAGCAGACTTCTTAAAAGGGTAAAACAAATAAGAAGGAAATAGGCAAAATGATGTATCTAGGTTTAACAGTTTAGAGGAGGAGTGATGAGGAAGGTTATGACAGATGGACTAGGTTTTTTCAGTAGAGAGTGAATATCATCTGTCAGGAAGTGAAGGAAGGAGAAGCAGGAAGGGGGCTCGGACAACAAAAGGTTTGGAACAGCTGCTGCAGAAAGTCAGGGAAGAGTATAAAGGGTTTTAGTCTTTGAGAGGCAGCATGAAGTAATGGAATAAAAAAAATACAATCTGGATTCAAATCTCTCCTCAAACACATGCTGCTTGTTATCTTTTACAAGGCAAGTTATTTAACCTCTCTTGCATCTCAGTTCTTCAGCTGTAAAATGAAGAGTTTAATCTCTCTGCCCACAAGGTCCTTTCCCACTCAAGATGTATGTATGGTCTTATAATTTCTGTGAATCAGAGAAGGACCATTTGAGTTGCTTTTATTATTTTTCAATTACAAAACAATCTGTATTGTCACTTAGTTTCAGAATTAGGGTAGAAAAAAACATTAAAATCAGTCCAGGTCTAAGGAAAGGAAGTCACAGCTTCTTCTGATAGTATTTTAGGCTGAAACTCTTGAACATAAGTATTCATCTATAGTCTAGTCTGGAGCTCCTTTTGCAGGTAGCACAAAATGGTTTGGTCAAATTATTCAGGAGCTTTACTTGATAATTGAAGTACCTTGATTAGGGCACCCAGGGACTATGCTATTCTGGGGGAATGTGGTTCCCTTCATGGAAACCAGGCTGTAGATCATTCATCTTGGGCAGGTTTCTGTAAAGTTTGATAGAGGACACTGCCTACACTGTGGTTCTAGAAATACAGAAGATACTTGATGCTCTCATGCCTTTTCTTCCCCTACACAAGGAAAAATATGTTACATTATGGACAGTCATATTTTCTTAGTCAAAATACAAACCCAAGGACAGGTAGGAATAGGAGGACCACAGGAAGAGATTGACCAGGCTTTAGATTAAGTAAGAAGTTTTGGAAAATTTGGGAGATGGCACTTATGGTACCAGTGGTGGGCAGGGACTGGTAGCAAATTAGGTGTCTGGCTCCAGCGGTTGATGGACAGACTAGAAGAACTTGGTGAAGGGCAAAGGGCTTCAGAGGGGAGCAGGTCCCCAAATCTGTTTGGTCCAAGAGTAAGAAGTAAGAAACAGAGCTTGGATGGCTTGGGCTCCCCATTTGAGTTTAGATAATGACTGCAGTTGATAGCTTGTAATTAACCCTGTCATTTAGACTGAGGATTAAGGGATAGTGAAGTATTAAGAGCTAAGATTAAATTGACAAGGAAATGAGAGGTGAAAAATAGTATATGCTTAAATCTCTTAGATTAAGTTGGAAGGAAGATGGGAGGAGAATGAAGTAAAAACAGAATTTATGTGCAGGAAAAACTGGGAAAGATGGAAAATGAAGGTTAATGAGAAGACTGAGAAAATGATTAAAAGTGGTAAAAGCAGAAGGAAATATATAAAGGGTTAGAGATAATTATCAAAGGGGAATTTCACAGTTCAAGATCATGGGGCATACATCATATCATTTGACAGCTTAGTCATTAAAGTTCAAGCTAAGGTCAGTTCTATACTTCCCAGTCCCAAAACCCAACTTTAGTCCAGTGTTAGCCAGCATTTCCATGTGTTTGCATTGGGTTTTATATTCATTGAGATATCAACTGTCCTTCTGACTAAACAAGGTAAATAATATGGGGAGAAACTTGTAAGGTATATTTTAACAATCTTCAAGTGTTTTCTTCAATGATGAAAGTCAAAATTTTTGCTTTTTTTTTCAGTCTTTCAGTTAGTGTGAGACTTACCTATCTATCATAAATAGATTGGTATTTAGAAGTTGTTTAGTTCAATACAAAAAACATTTATTAAATATCTGCCCACTGTATCTATTATTAATTTGAATAAATATTTTGCTTTACAGGGAAATTAGCACTATTTGTTCTTTATAGGACCAATGTCTAATACTTCCTGGGGAAAGCTAAAACAAGCTAGGGTATGATTTTCTCAGAGATGTAATTTGAGTGAAAGCATGAACCACAATATTGATAAAAAGTCTTCAAGACTGAATCCAAATTCCTCTATAGACTCTCAATGCTAAATAGGAAAGCTTGAATCTTCTTTTTAAAAAGATACACAGGGGAGGCTAGGTGGTTCAGTGGATAGAGAACTCACTTTGGAGTCAAGAGTACTTGAGCTCAAATCTGCCCTCAGACACTTAATAATTACCTAGCTGTGTGGCCTTTGGCAAGCTACTTAACCCGATTTGCCTTGCAAAAACCTAAAAAAAATTAAAAAAGATACACAACACTAATTAGGGAAAGTCGAAGTGAGCTGTGGATATTGGTGAAAAGAATTTATCACCCTCCAACTTGTTCTATAGATTGACTAATCCCAAAGAATGATCATTCCCTTTGCATTGGAACCTCTACTCAACCACCATTCTTATTCCATGTGAGTCTCTGCTTCCTTGCACTAATAAAATTCCTTTGTTCTTCTTACAAGCATTATAATTTCTACACCTGTTCCCATCTCTACACATGTAGTTTGCTTTCTTTCCTTTCTAGATGGTTTTTCCTTTCCCAGTTTTCCTAGACCAGTACTTTATGTCATGCTCCTTCTGCCAACAGAATTATGTGAAAATAAGTTTCATTTTCCCTGCCAATACATCTGCTACAACAGAACAAGTGCCTTCCTTCCTCCTTCTCCCAGCAATTGAAAAGGTGGCAGGAAGAAGGAAGAGAGGGGTATAAACTATGATCTGTAAGATTCTGTATATATAACTACCTCACATTATTTGTAATTGTTCACCCTCCATGTCAGTTAGAATATTTAAAAGAAAATGACTTTGTTATTGTAGTAAAATCCTGCAAAAATCTCTCCGGAAAGAAATCTTTAAGATGACAAGCATATTATAGTGATTTTATAACTCCTAGAGGAGCTTTTATATACTTTCAAAACCATAATGCTTAAACAATGTACATTTCCATTCAGTTCAGAGGGTAGAATTCTAAAAGCAAATTGCTTTACATTTTTGTTCATGTTGTTTTTAATTCATGTTTCTTAAGTACCCTTTACATGTAAGGCACTATGCTCAGTACTAGAGACAAAAAAGATGAAAAGGACAGTCACCAAGCAGGGTAGCCCTGCTCTTAGGTTGAGGGTCGACATATCTCTTGATTTCAGGAGTTCTGAACTTCAGCAGGCCAGGCTTATCAGGTGTTCATATTCTTAGAGATTCATAGGTGAAATCATGGGAAGAGGGGAAACCAGGTTGCCTAAGGAGGGGTAGAACAGCAAGGAAGTATTAGGTTCGTTACCAGCCTTTGTTCTTCTAGACTAGGTAAAATGGAGAGGTCCAGTCTTTACAAAATTTTAAAAATGTAGAATCTTACTCTTCAAAGAGTTTGCAATCTATCCTAACACATTCACAAATACAGATGATGATTATAGCTGACACTGTAAAACAACTTAAGGTTTGCAAAGCACAACTTAAGTTTCTCCAGTATATTATAATATGTTTTATTGAAGTCTCATAACAATTATATGAGCTAGAGACTATAATCCCATTTTGTGGATAAGAAAACTGGCACAGAGAATTTCAAAGGCATACTTTTAAATATTTGAGATAATATTTGAACTGAAGTCTTTCTGACTCCAAATACAGTGCTCTATCAACTAAACCCTAGACCAGTGCTTTTTGTCATCCTCCTTCTGCCAACAGAATTCTGTGAAAGTAAGTTTCATTTTCTGAATGTCTAATCTGAAGTCAAAGCTAAAGTTTAAATTAAAGTCTAGCACGATAAAGTGTGATCAGTGTAGGAGAGTGACCACAATTTTTTAGATACATTTAGGAAGAGAGAGAATACATTCAATTAAAGGGGGAAAGGTGTCAAGGAAAAGTTTATAAAGGAGAGATGAATTGAGCCTTGAAGAAGGAAATGAGGAAGGATTTCATTTTTAGCATACGAGGAATGCCTTTGCAAATAGACAAAGCTCTTAGGTCTTGGAATGACAGACTTAGACTTGGAAGAGATCTTATGCATTATGTAGTACATTCATTTTACAGATGAGGAACTTAAAACCAAGAGTACTCAGTTCTGAGACTTTCAGTGGTAGAGTCAAGAGAACAGAGGTAAGAGTACATCCAGTTGAACTCTCCCAACATTGCCCTCCAAACAACTTAAAAAACTATATATAGAATTATGTAATGGCAAAGGCTACAAAAGATGAGAATGAAATATTCTTCCAGCCCAATATGACATGGAAGCCAGACAAAGAGAGGTCTGTGACATGGGTGTGAAGGCTGCCCCACAACCCAAGAGTTGTAGATCACAAGAATTTTGAAACACCAAAGTTGGGACTAGGTGGTAATGACAGAAATAACAGCAATATCAGTTTCCAAGGTACCTTGAACTCTTCAGAGAGTGGGCACTATCAAATATAAGGAGTAAGGAGGGGAGGAGAAAAAGTTCCCTTCCAGATAAATATGAATAATGAAAACTATTGCAGTGTTTGTGATCTCCAGATAGCACACAGCATAGGAGGAAATGCCTATAGGCAACAGATTGATTTAGAAATGTCATATGAAAGCTTAGTCCTTTAAAGACTAGGTTTCTCAGATGTGGAATGTTTTCTGCTAGATGAAACAAAGACAAGGCATATCCTTCATAAAGTGAGGCAGAGGACTGGCAATTAATTATCTGGTGAGATGAGGAAGGACAGATAATTAATATGGATTATTCAGAATTATTTATTTAGCTATCTATGTAGCATCTTATCATCTTTATATATTACTCAAAGATCTTTTTTGTAGCTGTGTCAATATTTCCAAATGATTTTCACAATTTCCTGTACTGTAATTTTTTCCTGTATTACCTTAGTAACAATTTTGCAATTTTAATTACTATTATTCTCTTTGGTGACAATACATTATTTACATCCCAAAGAACCATTGAACATTAGGGAATCATTTCACAATTCCTTATTTTTCTCCATCTTTAACCTACCTAGGTTCCACACTAGCATGTATAATCATTACTAGATACCACACCACAGATACAATCTTGAATTGGATGTTTTCCTCACCCATTCATGTGTCATCTCTTCTATTCCCCCACATCCACTCCCTCTATGCTCCTCACCACACACACACACACACACACACACACACACACACACACACACACACACACACAAACATACATACCTGCAACTATCCAACACTTATGTTTTGTCCATACCACTGTTCCTCATTTTCATGTTAGACTCCCATCCTGTCATAGAAACGAGTCATTGTATGCTAAAATCCTAGGGACATAGAACTGGAAAGTACTCCAAAATTGTCTATTTCAGTATTTTATTTATGAACTAAGAGATTCAGCATGGTTAAATTATTTGACTCAGATTTTTCTTACTAGTGGATAGGAAAGTTAAGACCCAAATTGCTTGACTCCTGGGTTCTTTATTTTTTTATATCAACACAGCATGTAATCCTCACTAACAGCCTCAGCTTCTTTGCAGTTCTGATCTCTTGCAATGTTCTGTTACATAAAACTAGATGTTAATGTGTCCTATGATGGGAATAGACAGTATACTAGATTGGAATTTCTGCAATTTAAAGAGCTCTTAATAAGCAACTTCTTTTATTAATGCACATCAGCATCCTTTCTGCAACTTTCAGTCTTAGAGGGTTGCCTAGATCACGGCCCAGAATCAGAAAGCCAATATTGTCAGAAGTGGGATTTCAATGCAGGTCTCTCTGACTATGAGAGAGTTCTCTGACCATTATGCCATGTACATTTAATTTTTTTAACATGCAATTTCATTAGTATAGGGACTTTACAGATTTAAAAAAAAAACTCCTTTTACCAATGCATAGATTGATGGGCTCCTTCTCTTTTTGCCCTACATGTTACCTAAATAACTTGTATGAATTCAGATACTATGTTTCAGGGTTAAGACATGAAGCTAGCTTTTCTAGACCGAGTCTTACTCTTTCTGCACTACATAATATACACTAGCTCTCTCCAAACTAAACCCAATCACATATTCATTTACTACAGTTTTGTCTCAATTCCTGCTACTGAGTCACAGTAAATTTAGATAAAGATATATCTCACCCATTAAAATTCCAGTCCTCCAATTTCCATTTGACTCTTATGACCAAGCATTTCTATTTATTTTTCCCCAGTTTCTTCCCAGTTCAAGTACCAATATGCCAATTCTAAATTCTTACTTACTCTGCACAACCACCCTCCAATCTCAGATGATGACTTAGCTTCCTCTTTTATTGAGATCAAAACTCAACTTCTGTATCTCTCTGTCTGTTCATGTTTCATTTTGTCTGTTTTCTCAATGTACATAGTACTTGTACATAGATTCTACTTGTACATAGTAGTCATTTAATAAATATTGGATTGATCAATTGAATAAGATCTGTTCTTTTTTCTACTTTCCTGTATCAGAAGAAAATCTATTCCATATTAGAATTTCTCTTCACTTATTCTCAAGAGATCATTATTTCTCTATTCTTGAAAAATGCTCTCTATATATGTATGTCCAGAGAAATTTTATCCCTCATTCCTTTAAACATGGATAGGCTTCTCTATATGTAAAAAAGTAAAACTAAAAATAAACAAATGCCTCACTTGACCAAGCTGTCTATTCCAGCTACCATCCTTCTTTGTTTTTTTTTCTGTTTTACCAATCCATCTATATATTCTCTCCTAAACTTCATTCAATGTGATACCATTGACTACTTTCTCTTTGAAATTCCCTAGTAATTAACAGTCCATGACACACAAGAGGCATTAAAAATTGCTATTAATTGACTAACATTGACTTCCATAGCTCCATGTTATTCTATGTCTACCTCTATAAACATTCCTTTTCTCTAATTCCTTTCTTGGTTCCTTTTATTTCTCTTCTCCCTAAATTGTGGATTTTCTCTTCTCATTAACCCTCAGTTTTTCTCCTGTTTATAATCTCTTCCTTGTTAAGTCATTTTTAATCATAATTACACTAGAGAGATTTGAAATTTCATCTTCTAGTCTTTTTCTCTTTGTCCTTCAATTCAATTGAATAACCAAGTCATGTCAATTTTTCCTACATAAAATCTCTTGGATCTGTCCATTGGTCTCCATTTGCAATGCCACCATCTCAGCCTAGGCCAATATCACCCTAAATCACCTGCATAACTTTCCCTACATTTATTTATTTCCCTTTCCAAGCAAATATTCTAATCTATTATTGATACTACCATGAACTTAATCTTTATCATTTTCATTCACTGTTAACATTTTCAAAAACTCTCAATAAATCTCAATTATTCATTGGATCAAAGCATATAATCAGAATTTTACAACTAAATTGGATCTTACAGAGAATCTATACCAAGCAAATTATGAATGAGTACTTCTTGAAATTAAGTAAAAATATTTATAATGTACTCTGTATTTTTGATACAAGTCCAACAGAGACAAACAATGCATTGTACATGGAAAGAACAATTTCCAATCTGTCATAGTCTACTCATACTCTTGGACATCCCTCTACCCCAATGTGTTTTAAAGTAATATTTATATGAGTCTTGAATAGAAAAATACCATGATATATTAAAATACAGGGTGCAAAGCACAGTTAGATGGTGCAGTGGATAGAGCACTGGCCCTGGAATCAGGAGGACTTGAGTTCAAATCTAGCCTCAGAAAATTATTTACTGGCTGTGTGGCCTTGGGCAAGTCACTTAATCCCATTGCCTTAAATAAAAAAAAAAACTATAAGGTGCAATTACCATTCTAGGATAGTAGTAATTACTTTCTTCCTTGATCACTTCCCCCTTAAAGACAGAAAGGAATATCCCCCATTCTTCAATTAATATTCCATTCCTTTTTCAATATAAAAAATTAAAAATAGAGGTTTAAAAATATTAGGATATGGGGAAACATGAAAAATTTACTTTGAAGTAGAAAAATGTAAGCAGAGCCAAAAAAATTGTTGTTCAGTCATATGAAACCCGGTGGACAATATTATCAATTTTCTTGGAAAAGCTAATAAATGTCTGAGATTACATTTGAACTCATGTCTTTCTGACTCCAGACTCTGTTCTATCCACTGAGTGACCTGACTATGCTTTCCTCCATCCCACCTTCTCCTTCCTTTCCTCCTCCTTCTCCCACCTCCTTCTCCTGCTCTTATTCTCTCATTCTCTCTGTCTCTCTGTCTCTCTCTGTCAGTCTCTCTCTCTCTCTCTGTCTCAATTTTTCCCTTTTACAATATGTTTGTGTTTGTATGTGTGTATTTATATATGTATTCTGAACCTTTAAGAATAGAATTAAGGAAAATCACCTTTCTCAAAGATAATTAGCCTCCTATTAATCATAACAAATTAGTTATTGTAAAAGGTGAACCTTATCTAAGAAAGCCTCAAATAAAGGTGAATCTTGCCTTTAAGAGCAGATACAAATTTAAATGTTAAAAATGTCAACATAAGAAAGAAATACTTGCCTCTTGCTCCTCCAAATTACATCAAGATAGCACCTACTGCTTGGAGGGGGGGCGGGAATCCTCATGCTTTGTGAAAGGCTTTAGCATAACTGATAGGGCCCTCATTTTACTGGAATGTCTGATGTTCAATTCCTCTACCCCATTCTGAATTGATCCCCACTTCATCCTGAGTTACCCCTTCATTCTAATTTGGGGACTTTTCCCTTCTTTTTTTTGGACAAGTCAGAGGTAGTTTTTCAGATCCCATCTTCTGATACTCAAAACATATCAAAATTCCCCAGTTCAGGACTCCATATTGGAGAGTCTGGCTCTATAGGTAGGGCCCCTACCCACAGGCCTGCATAATCAATGAACTTAGAGAAACATTAATCAATGTGTATATTAACCTAATTCTGGTTTTCTCTTTTTAAAAGATTAGGACAAACTCTGAAGGTTAGCTTTTTGAAGTAATTTTTATTTTTAGGCCAAAATTCAGTGAGGATCCCTCATCAATAGATATGGACATATACATATATACAAAAATAAACATACATATATATGACAAGGCAGTTTCCCTTGGTAATTTGAAAATAGTTTTCATAATTTTTAAATTATCCCTCCTCGATCTATTTTCTAGGTCAGTTGTTTTTCTGATGAGATGTTTCTTATATTTCTTTTCCATTCTTGGGATGTCGTATTATTGATTATTGATATATCCTGGAGTTTTTAGTTTCTCCTTGCCCAAGTCTACTTTTTAAGAAATTATTTTCTTCAGTGAACTTTTGTATCTCTTTTTTCTATTTGACCAATTCTACTTTTTATGCAGTTCTTTTCTTCAGCTAATTTTTGTACTTCTTTGTACATGAGATCAGTTCTGCTTTTTAAGGAATTCTTCTCTTTGGTGATTTTTGACTTATTCTGGTTTTTTTTTAGGTTTTATATTCTTCATTATTTTTGTGCCTCTTTTCTTAGGGTGTTGAATCTCTCTTGCATTACTTTCATTTCTTTTCCTCATTTTTTTCTCTACCTCTCTTACTTGATCTTTAAGATTCTATTTGAGCTCTTCAAGGGCTTAAGACCAATTCACATTTTTTCTTTGAGGTTTTGTATGGAGATGTTTTAATTTTATTGTCTTCTTCTGAGTTTGTGTTTTAGTCTTCTCTGTCACCATAATAACCTTTTATGGTCAATCCTTTCTTTGTTGTTTGCTCATTTCTCCAACCTTTTTCTTGACTTTTAACTTTATGCTGAAGGTGGACTCTGCTCCCATGTTTAAAGGTTTCTGTACTTCTATGTTCAGAGCTCATTCTGGGACACTGTAAATTTCTATCCTTCCAGGGTGGTATAATATAAGGAGAGCTGTAGTCAGTGCTCTCATGGCCTGCAATTTAGTTTGCAAGGGATTAACAATCTTTGCCATTCTGGAATTGTAACCAAGGTCCCTGCTCTTCCTAGTTCTCCTCCTTGCCTTGATACAGTGAATTAGAACCATATATGAGCAATTAAATGAAGTCCTGCATCTAGTTTCAGCCAATAGTCTATTGTCATCTCTTTGTATAGGCTAAGAACTCTAGAAGCTGCCTCTTAATTCATTAGCTCCAGGGTTTGCACAGTGGACTGACCAGCACTCCAGTCTCATCCCACTGAGACAAGATATTACCTGCTGAGCTTCTAAGTTGTCTTAGTCAGGAAAACTTTTTACCCTGTCCTTTTGTTGGTTCTTCTTCTCCAGAATTTACTTTGAGATTTAATTTTAGTAAGGGGAGAATTTAGGAAAGTTCAATTGAATCTGTGCCTTTACTCTTCCATCTTGGTTTTTATATTATTTTTAAAAGGTAAAAATTACAGAGCTGTCCCTCTTAACTCAGGCACTTGGCCAGTTTGAAAATTCCACCAGTTCCTGAGTCAGCAGTTCCAGGCCAAGGAGCAGAGATGTGGAATACAGTGTAGCATTCCATTTAGCAGTTTGTTGCCTACTAATTATACTTGCTAGAAAATATTCCCTGTTGAACTTGATCTCATTAAATGATAAAACATAACAAGGAGATATTTCTCCCAAAGTCAGTAATTTTACAGTTGGTATTTTAAATGTATTTTTCTTTGATTGCTTGCATGCCTTGATTAGAAGGAATATAAGCCATTTCTGAAAGCCTGACTCTTGAGATAAAAGCAAGATCTATTTCAAAGCTTCTCTGTTCAGTACAGTAATGTAACTCACTTTATTTTTATCAAATTGTGTATATTTCATAAATAATTTTTTAAAAATAAAAAATGCATTGATGAGATGGGAGTAGTTTGGTTATTTGGGTAAATGGATAAACTTTTTCCTGGCAATACTACTTTGATTAAATTATTTATCTTAAGTATTAAGTAGTATCTCAAAACCTTGATTTTTCAGCAATGGAGCTGGGGAATAGGAAACTCACTAGGAGGGCCCCCTTGTGGAATATAGGCCTCTATGATCCCTCAGAAATTGTAAGTTACCCACCTCTTGAGAAAGGTACAAATGAGAAGGAATGTACAAAATAAAGAGTAAGACTAAGACAATGGAGAATTAAATGGATAGGAGATTCCTTGGCAGATGCTTTATAAAAATGATATTCACCAAGATAGTGTTAGAGTTTTCTCCATACAAAATTGTCTGGGTTCATAAAGATCCTTGATAATGGAATAATAGATAAAGGATATTTCCTTCAAAGTTCTTTTGACCTTTCTCTACAATATTTGTAGAAAATTGATCTCTTATCAGCATGAGACCTGAGATGCTGCTTATTTCCTTGATACAGGAACATTCTAGAGTCAAATTTCTGATTCTTAGTATCTTGATGAATAGTAGTTCCTCAGTCAGATGTGATTGCACATGCCTCTAATATCTGTCACTTAGATGGCTAAAGCTTATGGATCGCTTGAACTTAAGAGTTCTGAATTGCTAAGCCATTGGAACTGCAGATTATATGCAGAAACAATACAGTGATAACTAAAATTAGCTTGTTTAAGGATGGGATGAATCAACTGAATTCATGGCCCTTGTCATAGAATGAATCACATTAATGCTCCTATGCCCATCAATGGTGCTACTTTAAACCTAAATGATATAGGGAGACTGAATCTCTTAAAGAAATAAAATTAGTTTATGAAAAGAAAGACATTATGAAAGGACAATTAATAGTTATATATATATATATATATACATACATACATACACACACATATTACTCTTGATAATATTACATACCTTTTGATAAAAACATGTGACTATAGGGCAACCAATTAATTAGAGTCAAGAAGCTTTTATCTTGTATCTACTACATTTCAGGCATTGGGCTAAGTGCTGTGTATACAAATAAAAAGGCTAGGTAGTACCTGATCTAAAATTTGTCTTCTATTGAAGACATTTAACATGTTAACAGATTAGATATGTGTATAACAAAATCATATTCCTGGGGAATGTCATATCAGATAGTCAAATCAAGGCATGTCTTTATGGGTAACAGATTTTATACAAGTGGATAATAAAATGTCATTTATGAGAACTAAAATTAGGTGTGATTAGCTGGGATTTGAAAGGAAAAATGTGTAATCATATCAGAAAGACAGACTGAGATTCACAGTGAGCATATGCTAACAATGATTGGCCTATGATTATTTTTAATGGTTAATCTTTGGGAAATGTGATGTCCCCTATTTTCTAATATCAGTTCATCCACCTCACTTCAGTCAAACACAAAGATGATCATATTCTTGATCTTGCCATCATGCATAAATCCATCTCCATTCTCATGAATGTCAGAATTCTCTAATCTGATCACAATTGACTATTTACCTTTCCTTACCAAACCCTACTACAATTTATTGACCCTTCAGTTCTCTCCCAGAACTGAACCAGTTACTATCTCCTCTTTTTCCTCATTTTGACTTCTTGGGGAATGAGGCCAACTTTACAGTGTTCTCTTGATTCTCTGTCCCCCTTTTCATTTTGCCAATTATACCCTGCCAAGATTCAGCTGTGGATCATTCCCACCATCTGCTGCCTATACTCCTACACCCATGTTGCTAAACAAAGGTGGAAAAATCACATAACTTCTTCTGGTTGGGTTCACTGCAAATATATGCTACAAAATCTCAACTAGGTTCTACTGCTGCTAGGCAATCTTTCTACACTTTGCTTATCAACTCACCATCACATTTTTCATCATATCTCTTCTAAATCTTTTCATCTTTCCTTATACTTCTCATGGCTCCCCCTTCTTCCATTCTTTCATCTGAGGAACTTATCTCATATTTTGTTTAAAAAATTGTAGTCATTTGCCATAAGATTTCTTTTTTCCCTTTTTCCTCATTTCATATTACTAAGATGCTGACGTTCATTATCTACTGCTTCACTCTTATCTCACATAAAGAAGTGACCTTAATATTTACCAAAGCAAACCCCTTTAACTCCACAATAATTCTCATTCCTTTCCATATCCTGCTACAAACTGTCTTCCTTCTTATCCCAACTCTCACTTGTATTCAATCTCTCCCTATATATTGGCTCCTTCTGTGCCCCTTCAAAAGATAAATATGTCTCGCTCATTCTCCAAAACTCTGTTGATCTATTCTCTTTTTTTTAGTTTTTTTTGCAAGGCAATGGGCTAAGTGTCTTGCCCAAGGCTACACAGCTAGGTAATTATTAAGTGTCTAAGGCCAGATTTGAACTCAGATACTCCTAACTCCAGGGCCGGTGCTCTATCCACTGTACCACCTAGTTGCCCCTCTGTTGATCTATTCTCACTAGATTTTGGGACACAAATTCCTCCTGTTTCTCCCCCTATCATCTTATAACCATTTTCAGTCTCTTTTGCTGGATCTCCAGCCCAAAGGACTCTTGTGGGCCCTCTTCTTTTTTTGTGGTGTCTTCTCTTCACTTGGTGATTTCATCAACTCCTGTGGATTTAATTTCCATCTCTATGCTGATGATTCTCAAATACCTGTGTAATCAAACCTCTCTACTGATCTCCAGTCTCAGATTTTCAACTACCTTCTGGACATCCTAAATTGTAAGTTCATTTCACATCTTAAACTCAAAATGACTAACTCAGAATTCATTATCAAAACCCTCCCCACTTGCTACATTCCCTATTATTGTAAATGATTCCTAGTTCCTCAGACTCATTACAAGGTCTTTATCCTCAACTCATCACAACTTTTCACCCCCTCCCATATCTAATAAGTTACCAAAATCTGTAAATCTCAGCTTCACAACCTCTCTTTGTAATACTTTCTCTCTTTGATATTGCCATCATCTTGGTACAGATTCTCATTATCTAATATTTAGACTAATGCAATACTTCCCTGGTGAACCTCTTTTTTCAAGTCTTTCTGTCCTCCAACCCATCCTCTATTCAGATTGGTTTTCCCAGCACAGATTTGACCATATCATCTCCTATTCAAAAATTATCAGTGACTTCCTGTTAATTTGGGTGTCAAACGCAAAATCCTCTGGCATGCAAAGAATTTCATAACCTCAGGTCTTTCTGACTCCAGGCCAAGCTTCTATTCATTGAGTTTATTCATTTGTGCTGTCCTTGGGTGTTTGTGGGTGTCTGAGACAAGTAAGAGCTTAATCAATATTTATTGGACTGTTGGATTAGGACAGGCATATAGTAAAATTGAAGTGTAATACATGTATATACCGAAATAGTTCATTTCACACATATCACTTAATTTGATCATTGCAACAGCCTTATGAAATAGAGACCCTCTCCCCATATTACATATGAGGAAATCGAGACCAAGAGACATAAAGTAACTTACCTATGGTCATACACACACACACACACACACACACACACACACACACACACATACACACAGACATCACACAGGCACACACACATATACACCATACTTATAGACACACACACACACACACACACACACATAAAAATTTGAACTCCAATCTTTTTGCCTTGATTAAGAATATTCCATCCAAGAAGGACTGTGGAAAGAACAGGGTTACAGATCCCCCCCACAGTAAAGCTCTAAAAACACAAAAGAAAGTACAAAGACAGAGCCAAGATGGTGGTACAAAGCTAGGAACCTCCTGAAGTTTTTCTCAAAATAACTCTGAACGATGCCTCTAAACAAATCCTAAAGTGACAAAACCCACCAAAATAAGTGAAAAAACTGTCCTGCAAAATCTTGGAGGAACTTTAGGAAAGTTCTGTCATGAGCATAAAAGGGATATATATATATATATATAAATATATATATATATATATATATATATATATATATATATATGTAGTTCTTTGTGAGCAGGAGAGCTAGGAAACCAGCAAAAGACTTTTAAGTCACACCATAGCTAGGGTCCCAGCACAGCCCTGCCAGCACTGAGGATGCCACTGTAGCTCAGAGATCAAGGTTTTGAGCCCTGGGAAGCTGTTGTGGCATTGGGCTACCCTATCATAGGTAGCAAACCAGGAATACCAGAAGGGCAGAAACCCAGGGACCAGAACCTCAACCCCCCCACCAAAAAAAGCTTGGGACCATATATCACAGAACAAGAACAGAGCTCAACTGGAAAAAATGACTAGAAAAACAAACAAAAAGCACTAATCACTGGCAGCTACTTTTCTGAAAGGTGATAAAAACATTATCTCAGAAGAGGAAAGCAGTGACAAAATGCCTATATGTGAAGCCTCTAAGAGATTGGAGAGCTGGTTTCAAGTCAAAAAGACTTCTTGGAAGAGCTCAAAGAGGATTTTTAAAAATCAAAGAAGAGAGAAAGAAAAATAGAGAAGAGAAATAAGAGTTATGTAGGAGAATTATGAAAAAATTAATTGAAAAAACCTCAATAATTTTAAAAGTAACACTGGCAAGCTGGAAACAAAGTAACTGAAGAAAATAAAACCTTAAAAGGAGAAAGGAAAAAAGAAAGGGGAAGAGGGAACTGATAAAAGGGAGGGTGAAAATAAAGTAGAGGTAAAGTAAAAGTTAAAGGGGAAAGGGAGAAGGAAAAGGGAAAGATCTGGTAGAAAAGCACTGATCCAGTGGCAATAATCAGAAGCAAAACCTTGGTGAAAGGGATAAGGGGAAAGTAAAGAGAAAAATATGAAAGGAGAAAGAGAGAATAGAATGAAATAGAGTCAGTAATCATAACTGTAAATGTGAATGTAATGTTTTTTTCTTTCTTTCTTTCTCATGTTTTTTTTCACCCCTTAGTTCTCTAGAAGTGTAGATGTACAATTTTTTATCAGATTGTTTTTTTACACCACAGGGAAGGGGCTAGAAAATTGCAGAGCTCATAAACTTTCAAATGGATGAATTTTGAAAACATTGCATGTAATTGGGAAAAAAAAGAAATTATGAAGTATAAGACTTCAGAAAAGCCTGGAAAGACGTGAATGAACTGATGAAGTAAATAGAATCAAAACATTGTACACAGTAACAACAATTTTTGTTTAATGATCAACTTTGATGGACTTGCTCTCAGTAGTATAATAATTAAAGACAATTCTAAAGGGTATGAGATGGAAAATGCCATTCACATCTAGAGAAGGAACTATGGAGTCTGTATGTAGACTTGTTCTTTTCAATTTTTAAAATTTGTTTTATGTATTATGATTTTTCCCTCTCGTGTTTTTCCCTTTTTTACTTGATTCTTCTTTCACGAATGATTAATATGAATATATGTTTAACATATATATAATATGTATGTATGCATGTATGTATAACCTATATTATATTGCTTTCTATGGGGTGGGAGGGATCAGAGGAAGGGAAAAAATGTGAAACTCAAAAACCTTACAAAAATGATTGTTGGAAACTGTCTTAGCATATAGTTGGAAAATGAAATAAATTAAATATTCATTAAAAAAGGAAAATGGGAAAAAATATTTTAAAAAGCAAGTGGGTTGCAGCTGGGTGGTTACAATGGATAGAGAGCCATCCCTGGAGTCCAAAGGACCTGAATTCAAATCCAATATCAGACACTTAATAATTGCCTAGTTGTATGACCTTGGGCAAGTCACTTAACCCCATTGCTTTCGATAAATAATTTTTTTAAAAAAGGAAAAAAAAAGGAAGTACAAAGCGAAAATCAAAGAGAATCAAATTTAAACTCCTCTCTCTCTCTCTAGTCCTGGGGCTATACTATTTTACTCATGCAATTACCCCAGAAAGAAACAAATTAGGGTAGTGGATGATGGACTTCAAAACAGTCTAATTTCATATTAGGAGACAGGACCTCCTTAGGGTCACGAAGCTCCAGAGTTCAAAATACAGACCCAGAAAAGTTTTCAGGTAGTGTCCCCCTACCCTAGCATCTAGGCAGTTTGAATTCAGCTTCAGGAGGAAGAGAGACTAGAAAATTCCTTCAGAAATTGGTTATCACCTTATTTTTTGAACTCTAAAATAGGAAATATTAGAGTAGAGTCTGACCCAGGCTTAAACCCGAAAAACTAGAAACTGATGTTAGGGGTATGAATAATTAGAAAAAAATAGCATACAATCAAGAAATATTTTTAACAAAGGGATACTTAAAGGGTAAATAGAAAATATAATAATAGCTATCATTTTTTATGTACTGTATGCCAGCCACTGTGATGTTTTTTATACTGTTATCCATTATACCATCTAGATGTAAAAACCAAAAACAGAAACAGAAACAAAAAAGCACAAAACAACTCCAAAACAAGTCAAATAGTAGATAGAACACAATGGACCTGTAGTCAAGAAAACCTGAGTTCAAATATGCTCTCAGATGTTCAGGACCTGTGTGGTGCTAGCCAAGTCAGTAAACTTCTATTTTGGATAATAACAGCACCTACTTTGCAGAGTTATTTTAAGGAGCAAATGAGATAATATTCATAAAATATTTAACACAGCATCTAATACATAGTAGATGCTATATAAATGTTCACTCCCTGACCTTGCCCCCTTCCCACCCATAAGGAATATAATCAAAGAAATGAAATAAGAAATAAAAATGAAATAGAGAGGAAAGAATTGCAAGAAGAATGAATACCTTAGAAGAGATGGCAAAAACCTTTTTGAGAACACTTGAATATATGATACTGTTTCTCAACCATTCTTGAAATAAGCTGGATATATATTATTATCCCTATTTGATAAAGGAGACTCAGGGACTAATCCCAGGTAACAGAATGGGTGGAGCAATACAGTCAGGTTTCCTTTATCTCTGGCTCAGTAAATTCCCAAATATTTGTCTGAGCTCCTCTAATTATCTTAAAGTCAAAGAACTAGAAATAAAATTTTGAGTTCCTCTAAAGTAAGTTGTCACTTAAAGTATTTTTATATTATTGAACACAGAAAAATGACATTTGATTTATGTAAAAAAATCTCCATGTCTCAAACCAGAATCCTGAGGGTGGTTTGAGCAGAATATAAAATTTAAAATATATATGAATATAATATGAATATATATGAATAAAATAATATATGAAGCCAAGAATATATCAAAATATGAAATCTTTTGTTTATGGAGGAAAACTTTCCAGTTTCATATTATTACCAAAAACTGTATTTTATAAAGAGTATTGTTTATATACAAAAATTTCAATGTAAACTCTTTAATCTGAGAGGGGAGAATATGAATTTATTTTGTTTCTCTAATATGAGACGGTTCATTTCCTAGCTTGCTCATAAACATATACCTATATATAAGTGCAAACAAAAATAGATTCTTGTCCTATAAGCTGCTATAATTCATGTTGCTAAGTGAAAGACACATTGTCTATATTCTATATTGTTTTTTTTCTCAACAATAACCTATTAAAATTTTATAGTGCCTTGATTTCCATTTGCTTCAAATGCCTTAAAGGCCAACACTATATAATTTTCAACTCAGTTGTACTGGTAACTCAAACTATCTAGAAATCACTCATTCTAGACCTTTATTCCTTTGCTTTTATCTCAATTGTAAATCAATAATGAACTTGTGAAATTATTTTATGAAATGATGGCATAAATTAAATAACCAAGTATTCATTGAACTTGAGCTATATGCCCAACATTCTGCTAGACTCTATAGAGGAATCTCGAAAGGAATAAAAAGTCCCTTTCCTTAGTGACCTTACAATCTGCCCATAGTCAAATTCCTGTCTTTGAAAACAAATGCTGTAGGGATGAAATCTCCTAAGATGTATCAAAGATCTTGGCAGTCAAAAGATTCTCTATAGCTTGCACTGGTAGTGTTCAAGGTCATGTAGTTTAGTTTATATGAAAAAAAGTTCAGTCTGAGGATGGTGGAATTTGTTATTTTTAAAAAAAAGTACTTTCCAAACAGGTGAGCACTATTGAATGTGGGCTATCACAAATTACTTTTGAGCTATGTAGAACAATTATTTTTTTTTAATTTTCTTGGAACCTTTTGCAGTACTATAACTGATGGTATGATTTGTTATACAGTTTCCATAGTAATAAAGTACACTTATGAGAGTTTACTCCTCTCTTGTTTCTTACCAGCACTGTCACAAACATGCCAATGTTTATCCCCCAGAAGGCCTTACAATAAAGAACATCAGAAGTAATCAATAAATATTTGTTAATCCAAATACTTTTGGCAGAGTAGGAATTCCCCCATCCTCCTTTCTTCAATTCATGAATCCCAGACTCATATTTCACAACCAAAGCAGAAATTAAATCACTTATGATTGCTGATTAAAGACATTACCATCTTCAACATATCTCTCTAATCTCAAGAAATTTGAACTGAATTTAAGACAAAGCATGAGATGTTAGCTTTAGACATTGTGTAACCTCTATCTTTCCCCTGTCTGATCAATTAATGAATACAAAAATCAAAAATCAGATTTAGGAAACTTTCTGCATTATAAGCCTTGTGAATCTGTTGGCTTCATTGGGAGAACATTTTTGGTAGACACAATGCAGTAAAATTCAGTAGGATATCTTCCAAAATACTATAGTATAATAAGAGCACTGGAAATATGCACTGTATATCAAGTCTCCACTTTTGTTTTTCTTATTGAATATGAATCATTCTGATCTCAGATCATTCGAATTACTTATCTTCTTATTTTCTCTCACCAACTGGTCATTGACTGGAAGGTAGTGTCTATACATTTCTAAATGAGTGATGCTATTTCTTTTATTTCCAGGAAAGTAAGGAGCAAAGGACAGGTAGGAAGTATTGCTTTGGATTGAAAATTTTAGAAGATTATACAAACTGAATTCTCTTCCATCTTACTTTGTCAATAAAATGACTCTAATACTCTAGTTCCAAGAACCAATATTAAACTTGTGTCAATTACTCAATATATCTATTCATATAGATATAATAATCATTTAGAAGGATATGAGGGTATATTCTGAATTCTATCAGTCCTACTGTGATACACATCTGCATCCTTATTCTCTCAGTTACATGACTTCCTTAGGGAGTTCTGGTGTCCATTTGCTTCCTTGGAACTGCACTTTCAAGCTAGTATCTAGAATATCTTTGAATATTGGATCACTTTCCTTATCCTGGAGCATAGAAATTATCCCAATCCCAATGAAAGTAAGTAACCTATATTTTAGCAATTTAAATTTTGGATTTATGTACAATATTCTGGTCTTGAGAGTTGTAAGCCCAAATCAATTTTTTTTGCTTATTTCCCCCATTTTAGATTCTTCTGGGAACCTAAAAATATAGCTTATAAATTAGGTGTCCAGTGATATAGTGATATAGACAAAGGAACTCTCAATTCTTGTCCCAATATTTAAAGTACCAACACTTAAAGTATCAATGAATATTGAATACAAAGAAGCTTTTAATTTACTCCTTGGAAATAATGTTAAAAAAATAAGGGACCCACAAGAGCCTACAACACCGTCTTATGATTCTTCCCTTTCTAGTGAATCCTGCCTTTCACTCCAAAGACTTATAAAAGCATCTAGCCTTATAGTTTTACCTAAAAATTTTGATTCCCCTGAGAAGGGGACAAACAAATAAAACCCACTAAAATTAGGTTGTTAGTGTCAATCATTCACATTTTGGTTCATACCATCTTTTTCTCTGTGATGCATATAGAGCTCTAACTTAATAGTGGATTTGATAATAAAGTCTTTAACTAACCCAGAAGGAAATATATGTGGTATGTTTAGGAAAAGATTATTTTCTCATTGAACTACACCATCCAAATAACTCATGATAACTAAAACAAAAGGCAATATGGAATAATGGATAAAGAGTGGATATTAGAGTTAGGAAATCCAGTTTTCAAGTCCTGTCTCTGATACATATTGAATTTGTGACTCTGGGCAGGCTACTTAATCTTTCAGTGTCCTTGCCAACTCATTAAGTTTCAGAGCAGGTGCTGATCTGAATTGGTTGAGGGAATTCCTGCATCTGAAGTTCCATATGCCAGGAAGAAAAGAAAGCATAATAACTGAATTTTTTATAGTATTTTGATGTTTGTAAATAATTTTGCAATATCATTGGGGAGAGCAAAACCAGCTTTTTTCATTCTACATATCATGTTTCTGTCATGCTGTTCCTCTGGCTCTGGGGTAACATGTTAATCTCTTCAAGAGGTTGGCTCTTTCAAGTGCTCTCCCTTCTCTTTCTAGAAGATTAGATCTGGGGACTTTTTAGGAATTCAACATTTGTCCAGTAAATTTATAACTCTACTAACCATGAGGTTGAATCATTGGTTATGTTTGCTTTTGAGATCCTGTGGTTGATAGTCCATATTACTGTTTCTTCTCACCATCTGTTGGTCCACATAGATGAAAGGACTTGTAATTGTAACATAACTCTGTCCTTTATCATCTCCTGGAAAAAGAGGTTTTCCATCTCATTCTCTCCCACATCCTTATAGGTACCTGCCAAGTTCATTGAGCTCTTGTGCAACCCTATCATAGTGAATGTAAGTTCACCTCAAAGATATCATTGAAACTGTATGGTATGAATAAGACTCTGGGTGAATATATCTCATTCAAAATAAATAGGATCATGCAAATACAAACAGATCTAAAAATGCACTAGGCTAAATCCCGACTAGAAAATCTAAGAAAAAATGACAGTGAGTGATTTATAAGGTCCAGTTCAGTGTAGGGAAACAGACAAATATGTGGAGAATTGTAACACAGGAGTCTGTGAACTAAGGAAATAAACAGGCTCTAAATTCAGCAAATATGAACACAAAATTGTTCAGTGTACAGGAGTATATGCTAGCTCATACCACTTTTGCTCACTACTGAGTTTCTGAGTCGTGAATCTAGGGTCTGACTGAGGAAGAGACCCACACATAGGGTTAACACTTCAGAGGTCCTGGGATAGGTACTCAGAATGGACCAAGTTGAGAAGCAAGTAGCTTCCAACCCCAGGAGCTGAGCTCAGGTACAGTCTCCAGCATAGTCTGAAACCCACAGAGAAAAATCTAAGGCAGGAATCCCAGATTTAAGGGAAGAATCATCGCTTTGAACCAGTAACTTCATCTGACTAATAGTGATTAAATCTCACTGTAGTCTACAGAATTCCAAATAGGGGCAATTCAATACGAATGATGTTCTGACTTAAATCTAAGTCAGGAACTTGAATAACTGAGACCATTTTTGTTCATTACAATTAAATGTAATAAAAATAAAAAATATTGATCAAGGAGTTTTAGGGGTACATTGAATATTAAGAAGATATAATGAGAGTAAATCCAAGAACCAGAGGAGGGAGCATGTTGGAAAATATTTTTGTGAACACAAATAAAAAAAAAGAACCAAAATAATATTTATATCATTGTTGACCAGAAAGGAAAGAAAAAATACATGAGAAGTTTGAGAAACAATCATATGACTGGCACAGAGGCATGATATAATGGTAATGAGAGATTTCAATTATTTAGACTTTGCTTCTATCTGATTCTATCTCTGTTGCTACCTTTCTCAATCTCTTTCTCCCTATCTCCCTTCCTCTCTTTCTTTTTCAACACCACAACAGCTAATAACTTCCTAACTTCCTCAATAATTCCATTCTTCAAAAGTCAGAGGAACCAAGATGATCAAAGGAGTTAAGAAATTTTCCTTATTTGCCAAATATGACTCTGTGATCAGATATAGTTTTATCTTGACTCTTGGAAGAATAGAAAGAAGTGACAAATTAATTAACTGTAATAATCTTGACCTTCCTACTTAACAATATATCACATTGCTAGCTATATTCTCATATTTGAAATGCAAATTTGTTTCAGTTCCCTATCTTATTTGAGTTTCTATGACGAAAAAAATAAGGAAAAGGCCCAATATCAAGTTAACATGGAAAGTTCTCCTTCTGGCTGCAGTTAAGTTCTATTCATTAGTGCCATAATTTTACTAAATCTAAATTTCTGCTGTTTGTTCTCTCTCTCTCTCTCTCTCTCTGTCTCTGTCTCTGTCTGTGTCTCTGTCTGCCTGTGTGTGTGTGTGTGTGTGTGTGTGTGTGCATATCTGTCTGAATGTCTCTCTCTTACTAGGTGATTAATAAATCATTGTTGACTTATTGTCTCCTTGGTCTCTAGTGATTGGGCTCATAACCAATACAAAAGGATCATCTGGAAGTGGGATGAAGGAGTCTTAAGCAGTTGAGTTTTTTCAGGTTGTCTGTCTCCGTACCTGCTCCCATTTCACACTTGAGGATCAAGATACTTCTCAATTGCGGGGTAGACCTTGAATGTAGAGTCAGAAATGTTTGTAAGTTCACTTTTCTTTACACCATAGCTACCTTCATTACCAATATCCAAGTCTGCTCCCCCCCCTTTATTTTGCCCAATCCTATTTTGATGATACCCCTTCAGGGATTCTTATGAAATTATCTTATTTGCCTTTAGTTCTTTCCATTCTGAATGGTCCTGCTGTGGAATCTGGGAGGAAGAGTGGACCTAGAGTCAAGAAAACCCAAGTTCACATCTGATCTCAGACTTACTTATGTAACCTTGGGTAACTCACTTAACCTTTGTTTAATTCAGTTTTTCCAACTGTTAAATGGGAATTATAAAATGAGATAATATCTGTAAAGTTCTTAGTATTGTAGATGTTTCCCCTTTTCCCTGCTCATATTCTTATAGCACAAATGATAGCTATTTAGCTATCTCTTAATCCCTAGAAATTTAAAATTTTCTTATTATATTCTAATATCACAGTCAATTTTCACCCCACATACAGGAAAAGAAAAACAAAGCATCATCCTTCCTAAAATCATGGGTAGCTAGCCTGTACCATCCTACTTAGCCTTATATTACATTCCTAGTTATTTATTTCAGAAATGCCAATTTGTCTCACTTCATTAACTCTTATTTAGGATTCTAGTATAAAGAGTAATGAGCAGACTCTTCCTCAAATCCCCAAAGCATTTATTAGGGACTCAAATATACGAAAACAGCTCACATTTTGTTGCTACCACCATGATACTGGAAAATTAACAATGAAAAAAAAGATAAGCTGTAGTAACATACCAAGGATAGTATTTATCTGATAATGAAAAGGCATAGAACTTTCATGAAATATTGAAAACCATGTCATAATCATTGTGAATACTTTCAAATTGAAGGTGGCAGACTCTTAGATGGAATTCTTACTTAGCTACTCTTAGACTCTAGTCTATCAGTCTCTGGAAATATATTTCATTTTGATTTTATTGGATTTCAAAGTCAATCAACAAGCAATTTATTAAACATTTATTATATAACAATATAGGCAGCCAGATGGCACACTTGATAAAGTTTCAGACCTAGAGTCAGGAAGACTCATCTTCCTGAGATCAAATCTAACCTCACATAATTACTAACTAAGCGATCCTGGGCAAGTCACTTAACCCTGTTTGCCTTAGTTTCTTAATCTGTAAAATAAGCTGAAGAAGGAAATGGAAAGTATTTCAGATCTTTATCAAAAAATCTGAAATAGAGAAGTTTATGACCAAAGATGAGATAGGGGACATGATAAAATGCAAAATAGATCACTTTGATTATATTAAATTGAAAAATTTTTGCACAAATAAAACCAATGCAACTAAGATTAAAAGGAAGGCAGTAAGTTTGGAAACATTTTTTACAATTAGTGTTTCTATCAAAAAACTCACTTTTAAATATCTAGAGAACTAAGTCAATTTTATAAGCATTTAAGAATACATGTCATTCCTCATTTGATAGATGGAAAAAGAATATGAAAAGATAATTTCCAGAAGAAGAAATTAAAGCTATCTATAATCATATAAAAATACTCTAAATCATTTTTGATTAGAGAAATGCAAATTAAAATAACTCTGAGGGACTGCCTCATATCTTTCAGGTTGGCCAATATGAATAAAAAGGAAAATGAGCAATGTTGGAAGAAATATGGGAAAAGTGGAACACTAATGCAATGTTGGTGGAGTTGTGAATGGATCCAATCTTTCTGGAGAGAGAGCAATTTGGAACTAAACCCAAGGAGCAATAAAACTATTCTAATTCTAGGCCAATATCCAGAAGAAATCATAAAAAAATAAGAAAAGTCCCACATATTCCAAAATATTCATAGCAGCTCTTTTTTGTAGTGGCAAAGGATTGAAAACAGAGGGCATGTCTATCAATGGCTAAACAATTATGGTACATGAATACTATGAAATATTATTTTTTATAAGAAACCATAAATGGTTAGACTCCAGAGATGCTTGGAATGACTTACAAGGTCTTATGCTGAGCCAAGGGAGCAGAATCAAGATAACAGTATGCATATTAACAACAACATTGTGAGATGGAAGCACCTCCTCTCAGCAGCAGAGAGTTAGAACAACTGTATTACACTGGCTATGGACAATGTTATCCCCATCCAGAGGAAGAAAAAAAGAACAAAAAAAGCCCTTCAAAACCTGATGAACACTTTATAAAAATTATCTCATGTGTATCTCTTTCCCTTAATCCTAATTCCTCATACCAAAAATGACTAATCTTTAAACATGTTTATCACAAATATGTATGTACATTGTTAACCTGATTTTTTGTGGATGAGGGGAGGGGGATGGGAAGGGAGGGTGGAAGGAAATTTTGTAACTTAAAAATATACATATACATATGGATGAAAGTTGAAAAACTTGAAGGGATGGATCCCTTCAACAAGCATTTTATGATGTGAGACTGGAATATAGCAAGCATACTTGAACTGGATATGTAGACTTGGAATATCTATGAATAGAGATGACAGTTAAAGCCATAGGATCTGATACAATGACCAAGAAAGACTATAGGAAATATTAGAAGAGAGCATAGGACATGGTCCCTAGACAGAAGACAAGGATAATTGTCCTACAGAAAATAATGAGAAAATTCAGCCTAACAGAACAAAAACTTTCACCACATGTGTTTGCAAAAATAAAATATCAATAAAAATTTTAAAAATTTGGTGATGATCAACTGTGATAGCTTGCATTTATCAGCAGTATAATAATCAAAAACACTTCTAAAAGACAATTATCATCCACATTCAGAGAACTGTGGAGTTTAAATGTAGACAAAAGTTTTTAAAAGTTGTTTATGGGAGCAGCTAGGTAGCACAGTGTGAGAGCAGCTAGGTGATGCAGTGAACAGAGGACTGGCCCTGAAGTCAGGAGGACCTGAGTTCAAATTTGGGCTCTGACACTTAATAATTACTTAGCTGTGTGACCTTGGGGAAGTAACTTAACCCCATTGCACTGCAAAAACAAAAAACAAAAGTTGCTTATATATTATGTCATTTTTCTCTCTTTTTTCTATTTGGTTTGATTCTTTCACAACATGATTACTATCAATCTATATTTAGCATGGTTAAATTGCTTTAAATTGCATTAAATTGCTTTCTGTCAGAGGAAAGGAGGTAAGAAGAAAATGTAAAACTCAAAACCTTGCAAAAAATGTTTGATAAAAACTACCATTGCATGTAGTTGAAAAAATAAATAAATAAAATATTTAATAAGTGGAAAAAAAAAGAAAACCCCAAATGGAGTCACAAAGACTTGGATATGAATGAATAACAACTACATAAATATACTAAAATAATATCCTCTGTTTGACTTTTAGATCCCATCAAAACCTGGAATCTTTCTATCTTCTCATCCTTCATATATCTTATTTCCCTCCCTGGTGATACTGACCTTCTTGCTGTTCCTCATCATGGCTTTCCTTCATCTGATTAGGCATTTCACTGATTATCTCCAAAGCCTAGGAAACAGTTTTCACCTCCCAGTTTCCCCTGTTTTTTCTTCAAATCTTAAAAAAAATTATTAGCTTCTAAGGACACTTTCCCAGTACTCCTTAATCCTAATGCCTTCTCCCTGGAATTACTTCCCATTTTTACTCGATGTATTTTATATATATATAAAGTTACTTACATATTGTCACCCTCATTAGAATGTGAATTTATTAAGAGCTTTTTCCTTAACACTAAGAAATACAAAAGGACCGAAGATACAAAAATGGACATAAATGATCTCTACCTTTAAGGATGTTACCATCTAATTGAGGAGATAACATGAAAACAAACATATTTAGTATAAGGGTAAGATGGGACACAGATATAAATGGGAGATTATCCAGGAGAGAAGGCACTAGAAATAGGGGAATTAGAAAGGGAATTCTGAAGGTGGAATTTAATCTTAGTCTTGAAGGAATATGAGGAAGCTTGAAGTAAGGAGGGAGAGCATGCTATTGAGTAATAGACAATGAAAAAGCCCACAGTTGTGAGATGGAGTATTGTATACAAGGAAAAGCAAGAAGGCCAGTTTCCCTGTATCAAAGGGTATAAAGTTAAAGAAGTCTGGAAAGGTATTATGGGGTGAGGTTGTGAAGGACTTTAAAAGCCAAAGAGAGAGCATGTTATGTTTCATCGAGTAGCTAAGAGGGAGCCATGAGAGATTATTGAGCGTGTGTGGGGGGGGGGGGGGGGAGCGTTGACCTGATCAGACCTGTGCTTTAGAAAGATCACTTTGGCAGTTGAGTGGAGGATGGATTGGAGTGTGGATGACTTGAGGCCATCAGTGGATAAATAGTTTCAACTGGCATTAGTATGGTGGAGTTAAAATGATCACTAACTGGAGCTGGAATACCTGCATTCAAATCCTAATTCTCACCTAATTACTAATTTTGTGACTCTGGCAAGAAAATTTAATTTTTCTGATCCTGTTTTTTATCCATGAAATAGAAAGATTGGACTAGAATAGATCATTGTTAATGTTATTTCCAAATGCTAAAAACCGATACAACAGTGGTCTTAGGGACTATGTTGTTGTTCAGTTACTTTCATTTGTGTCTGACTCTTTGTTACCCCATTTGACATTTTCTTGGCAAAGATGCTGGAGTGGTTTTTCCATTTCTTCCTCAAGCTCATTTGACAGATGAAGACTGAGGAAATTAGGACTGTGACTTGCCCAGGCACACAGCTGGTAGTATCTGAAGCCAGACCCAGAATTCTATCCACTGCCTTTTCAAGGCCATAGCAATATTCTATTGGTTTTTGAAACAATGCATTTACTATTTTCTGACAAGTTCACAAAGTAATTATGAAATAACCTTCTTAGGCAATGCATAGTCACCTGAATGAATTTGAATTGAGAAGCCCCAGAAAATAAATCAATTAAGTGGTGCTGATGGGGCAAAGGTCAGGAAGGATCCTTGATTTGTATTCTTCTGAGGTTAAAATTTAATATTTCATTATTGCAGCACAGCAGCACATGAAAACTTTGTATATATTGCAAACCTTTTTTCTAACTTGACTCAATGGTCTTTTATCTCATGCTCCATTCTTTACCACTTCCTCCAATTCCTTAAACAGAAGCTGCTTGCAGCTTGATTTAAGAATGAATATCTTCACTTTAGTTTATTGAAAGTAACTGAAGAACCACTGACACTCTTCTTTCTCATTCTTCTACAATTTGGGGCATCCCCTGTACTCTCCTCTTGTGTGCAGCAGTTGTGGTAGGAACAACATCCACCCTATACATGCCTTGGACCTTAAATATCAATGAAATCATTCTGGACATTTAATCTTTTAAGCATCATAAGTCACAAATCATGAATGTAGCTTCCTGGTCACTTAAAAAGAAAAGCTCAATGCATGAAGTATTTGGGAATTTTTCTGACTTGACACAATTATTAAAGAGGTGAACTAGTAACTGTGGAACGTGAAAAGGCAAGGGTGCTTTACCCCAAGAATCCATATTGTATGCTTGCTGATATTTTTTTCAAAGCTATTGTTAAGTGAGCTGTTAAGTGTTAAATGTTAGATGGTCTAAACTTGTCTCATTTCATTCCATTCCTCAGTTCCTGGTCTGGTTTAAGGCAGGTTTGGACCAGAGCTATTGAAAATCTACAAGCATGAAAACTTGATTATTGATCATCTTTGCTGGCCAACTGTAGTCATGACTTTCTCTCTCACATGTTAGTGCCCATGCAAGACATTAACTTTCAAGATTTTTTCCATGCATATTGTGATTCTTCCACCATTCCACAGAATTCAAAATTATGACAAAAAATTCAGAAGTATGGAAACATAGAAAACATGAGAATTCAAAAGGTTGGTAATATTGGTTAAGATAGAGAATTGGGAGTTTTATATAGATAGATAGATAGATAGATATAGATATATATTTCTTATCTTCAGATAGTTTACTCACTATCGAATATCACATTAGCTGGATTAATTTAGGAGGAAAAATAAGGAATTGTGTTTTGAATATGTTGAATTATACCTATTAAATATCCAGGGCAGCTGGGTAGGTACAATAGATTAAGTTCAAGTCCAGAGTCAGGAAGATCTAGAAGTAAATCTGGCCTCAGATAATTGCTAATTATATGCTCCTGGGCAAGACACTTAACCCCTATTTGCTTCAATTCCTCATCTGTAAAATAGGTACACACTGGAAAAGGAAATGGCAAGTCAGTTCAGTATCTTAGTCAAGGAAAAACCCATGGATTTGTCCATGGGAATCACAAAGAGTCAGACATGACTGAACAATAATAAAAATGGGATGGATCCCTTCAACAAACATTTTATGATGCGAGACTGGAATATAACAAGCATACTCAGACTGGATATGTATACTCAGAATATCTATGAATAGAGATGACAATTAAATCCATGGGATCTGATACAATGACCAAGAAAGACTATAGGAAATATTAGAAGAGAGCATAGGACATGGTCCCTAGACAGAAGACAAGGATCATTGTCCTACAGAAAATAATGAGAAGACTCAGCCTAACAGAACAAAAGAAAAAGAAGAATTCCAGTTGAGTTGGATATTGAAAACCTTAGAAAGAAAGAATATATAGTTTTAGGATGTGTGTAGAAATTGCCTCTTTTTTTTGGATGGAGAAACTTTTTTCATGGGAAAAATTAGTGAGAAAGGGAGGTGACCTAAAGATCCCAGAGGAGATGGGGTCATGGTAGCAAACTTTTAAATAAAGGAATAGTGTTGGCAACAAGATCCACCTCATTTTCTGAGATCAGTTTTGTTTGTTTGGTTCCCCCCCCCCAGGTTGTTGAGATTTGTAATGCATTTGTACTTCTTCAGTAGGTAGAAATTATTGAGCTTAGAGCCTTGTGAGCAAGAATAATTATAAGAAACTGTCAGCTTCTTTTGCCAGTGGTGATTATGCCTCAGGTGAAAAGGAGAGGAAATTGAAGGAACAAAGAAAACTAGCTTGAAATATTTAGCATAGTATTAAAAACAAACATACAAATATGTACACAGACAAGTTCACAAATCCCAATTTAAAAAACAACTAATTTAGAAGGAGGAAGTAAACATTATTATCAAATGTTGTGAAGAGGTCAAGAATGAGTAGCACTGAGAAAGTCAAAGAATTTAACAATAAATAGATTTTCTTTGATCTTGGGAAAAATAGATTCAAATGAGTTATATAGACATATCAGATTTAAAAAGGTATAGCTGCTGATCAGGGTGGAGTTGCTGAAAGTTGGAATGGCTGTGGTGATTTTTTTTTTTGTTTAGTTTTTGCAAGGCAATGGGGTTAAGTGGCTTGCCCAAGGCCACACAGCCAGGTAATTATTAAGTGTTTGAGGCTGGATTTGAACTCAGGTACTCCTGACTCCAGGCTGGTACTCTATCCACTGTGCCACCTAGCTGCCCCTGTGGTGATTTCTTAAAATAAGACAACAATGAAATTTGTCCCACTGATTGACTCTTCCTTTTTCTTGTACAGTTAGATGACATTGTAGGTTTATCAATTTGGCCCAATTTCATTATTGTTGTGTCTCAAGGAAAAGGGATGTCCAAAGAGAGGGAAAGTGATGAGTAACAGCAGGTGGGTGGAGCAGTCAGAACACATAGAACATTTATCAATTAAGCTTCTAACTTATGTGGGTGTGGTTCATGTTGATCACTGATCATGATAATAAATATAATAATAATGAAAAAATTGAAATATTTTAAGAATTATCAATATGTGACAAAGACATATTGTAAACATATTCTGTTAGAATAATGGCACTAATAGACTTGTTTAATGCACAATTGCCACAAGTCTTCAATTTGGAAAAAACACACAATACCCATGAAGTGCAATAAAATGAAGCATGCCTATATGCAGGTTGCTACCCATATCTTGAATCTCATTTTCTTTTTTGCCAAAATTCACATCAAGGCTTATCTATCAATATGAGAGAGTTCATTTCATTGTATCTTGCTATCCACTTTCATACATTTAATTGTATGCATTAAATGTATGATTCCACATTGAGTTCCAAGGGTTCAGAGGCTTGTAGAAGAGGAAATGCATATGGTTCTATCTGTGTCAAGGAAGAATGTATCATTCTAAGAAGCATGAGATATGTCTATCAAACTTGCAACTGAAAATTCTTTATATCTGTTGTCTCCTTTGGGACGTCAAATTCTTATTTATTTACTTATTTATTCATTTATTCATTTGTTTTTTGCAAGGCAATGGGGCTAAGTGTCTGGTGGTAGATTTAAACTCTGGTCCTCCTGTCTCCAGGGCCTGTCCCAATGTCAAATTTTTTAGAACAAGGACTAGCTCTGCATTTCTATTTGTATTCCCAATTTTATATATTGTTCAGAGAGGACTAGCACTTTTTGTATAGGGGCTTGCCATGATTTTTCCTGTCTGCTCATGTTCCTTTGCTGTCCATCTTCACCCAACTCTCACCTGTGGCTCCAAGATGCAGCATGCACTATAGCCAATAAATAATATCAACAGACAGGTTAAACCAAGTTAAGGGTAACTGATAGGCCTCAAATCTGTTGGCAAATTAGAGGCATGTCTATCCCAAAAAGGCAGCTGTGAATAATTTATTCCAATGGGCCATGAAGGCAGTATAAGCAGGCACTGTGGAGTATTTCAAGCTTGGTTCGTCATCAAAGATGTAAAAGACATTCTATTGCATCCTGAGCCATCATCAGTAGTCCTGACTTGGCCCTGAGACTGATGATTTTGAATAATTCTTACCTTACTCAAATCCAATTCATGAACAAGTCAAGACATCATCCATGATTTCATTGATCCTCTTAGAAAACAAATATTTGTATCCCCATATAGTGCTTTGTATGTGGTAAATACTTTGAAATTGCTTTCTCATTTATTTAACCTAGGTCCTCTGACATTGAATCCAAAATCATTTCCATTGCAATATACTGTAAGCATCATATAATAAAAAGAGTATTTGATTTGGAGTCAAAATACCTGAGTTCAAAATTCAACTCTCCTACTTATCCTTTACTTATCCTTGGGCAAGTCATCCAACCTCCTTAGTTGCCACATTGATTAAATCACTTCTGAGGTTCTTTCCAGCTCTAAATCTTATAATGAAACTGTGATGTTTTGGAAATATAAATACACATGCATATACATCAGTAATTGACTGTTTCTGAGGTTGGGAAACAGCTACAAATTAAAACTTAAAAAAAAAGATAAACTGCAGTAATAGAATGGGAACCTGTCATGATCCAGATGACATTGGAAGAGCAAATATTAACAGGAAGAACTAATGATGCTTATATGAAGTCTAGAAAAAAAGTGAGGATTTGTCAGAACATCTCCAGCATAGACAAGGGAAAATATATTCAGATCCTAGATAACTGATCTGTTTCTTCAGAGAATAATATCCTATTGAGATGAAAGACAAATTATAAGATTATCTTCAATAAAAAAGTCTCTTAAGAACATTCAACTCCCTTTATTATATTACTGTCTCAGCAAGGAATCTTTCTGAATTCTGATATACTCTATTGGATAGAGTGTCCTACAAGATCATAAATAGTAATTTTACACCCTGGAGTACCTGATACAAAACTTGCCCTCAAATTAATTAAAGAAAAATTCAGCTGGGCTTTGAGGACATTAGCTGAGAAGTTGACCTCCTTGGAAGGAAAATTCAAAACACAGTTAGGTAGTGGCTAGAAAGGATACAATTCCAATTATAAAGAAATAAAAACCAAGATATGTGAAAAATACATTAGAATTAAATATGATCAAGAACATTTGTAATAATATAAATTAGCAACTGTCTGAAATGTTTCATATATGAAATATTCCAAGAGTCTGTGATTTCAATAATGTGGATATTATCAGTTATATTTTAGATTTTAAGCATGATATCTAAACTTCACATAAGTGAAGGAACAAAACATGGAGACATAAAACTAGGATTGGAAAGAAAACTTAGAGACAATTAAGCTAATCTCCTCATTTCACATATGTGGATCTTGGGGTCCAGATGAGTTGAATGACTTGCCCCAATATCATATAGAGAGAAATCCTTAAATGCAGGAGCACCTAGGTGTTCTGACGACAAGTTCAGTGTTCTTTTCTATTTTATGTATTCATTTTCCCCCTATATACATGCCACTTTATTCATTTTTTGGTATTTCACTTATTTTTCCAAGTACATGCAAAGATTAGTCTTCAAAAATCATTTTTTGTAAAATTTTCCTCCCTACCTCCCTTCCCTCTCCCCTCCCCCTGATAGAAAGCAATCTAATAGAGATTAAACAGATTTAACTATGTTAAATATAGTTATGTTAACATATTCATAATAAACATAAATACATATTAATCATGTTGCAAAAAGTATAAAATTAAAAAGGGAAAAAACAGTGAGAGGTAAAAAAAACATAATACATAAACCAACTTTAAAAATGGAAAAAAGTAAGCTTTGTTCTTCATTCAAATTTCATAGTTCTTTCTCTGGTCGGGGATGATCTTTTCCTTCACATGTCTTTTAGAATTGTCTTTGATAATTGTACTGCTGAGAGCAAGTCCATCATAGTTGATCATTATCACACAATGTTGCTAGTGTGTACACTGTTCTTATGGTTCTGCTCTCTTCACTCAACATCAATTCATACAAGTCTTTCTGGGCTTTTCTGAAGTCCTATCTGTCCTTCATAGTTTTTTTTATTTAATTGAATCTTTCCAATTGCATACAAAGATAGGTTTCAACATTCATTAATCTGCAAGTTTATGAGTTTCACTTTTTTTTTACTACCAACCTTTCCCTCCCCCTTCCAATGGACATAAATAATCTGATAATAGTATATGTACAGTTGTATTTAACATACTTCCATACATGTTGTGAAAGAGGAACTAGTACTAAGGGGAAAAAACCATTAAAAAGAAAAAATCCCATTCATATTTACAGTTATGATTGCTATTTGCCTCTATGCTATCTTCCCCCCATTTATACTTTTCTCTTTTCTTTCCCCTTTTCCCTCATCACCAAGGTTCTGTTTCTAATTGCAGTCTTTCTATCAGTCCTTTTTCCCTTTTCTTCTTTTTCCCTTGTAACTTTTCTTTTTAACTTTTACTTTACCTTTACCTTTACTTTTACTTTCACCCCTATTTATCAGTCTCTTCTTTCCCTTTTTTCCCCTTCCCCCTCTATTTCCCTGTTAAGTAGGATAAATTTTTAATCCCAATTGGGAATGTATGTTATTCCCTCTATGAGCCAAATCTATTGACAATAAGATTTATTCAGTACTCATACCCTTCCCTCTTTCCCTCTACTTTCATAGAAGGCTTGCCTTCTCCTAGTATAATCCTTCTTTTCATGTCTTTCATGTTTTAAAACTGGTTTATACCCTCTATCAAGATACACTCATTTAATCTGTCCTGATAGAAGTACATTTTCCAATTGATTTATAAACATTATCTCATAGCCACTTCATACCCACAGCCTTTGTTCAAGTATACTGTCCCGTTAGAAATACAATTCTCAAGAGTCAAAAATATCAAATTATAATCACTTTATACCACACCCTGTTTCCAAGCACCCTCTACAGAAATACAATTCTCATGAGCCAAAGTATAATATAAATCAAAATCACTCAAACTAAAAGTTAAATCATGTCACAGTCAATTTATACCCATACCTTTGTCCTAAGAGAATTACGGTTTTCAAGAGTTAATAAACATTCCCCCAACTCCTCCCTTTCCATTACCTTTTTATGCATCTCTTGAAGAGAATTACAGTTCTCAAGAGTTAACAAACATTCCCTGACTCCTCCCTTTTCATTACCTTTTTATGCATCTCTTGACTTTTGTATCTGAAGATCAAATTTTATGTTCAGATCTGGCCTTTTTTATCAGGAAAGTTTGAAAGTTCTCTATTTCATTGTAAATTCAGCTTTTCCCCTGAAAGAATATACTGAATTTTTAAGGGTAGTTGATTCTTGGTTGTAATTCAAGTTTCTTTGCCCTCTAAAATATCATATCCCAGGTCCTCTGATGCTTTAATGTTGAATCTGATAAGTCCTGCATAATTGAAACTGTGGATCCCTGATATTTAAATTGCTTCTTGCTTATTAAATTAAATATCCCTGATATTTAAATCGCTTAAATTTTGGCTGCTTGCAGTATTATTTTAGCTGAGAATTTTGAAATTTGGTTGCAATATTTCCTGGCATTTTTATTTTGGAATCTCTTTCTGAAGGAGGATGTTTGTATGTGTGTGTGTGTGTGTGTGTGTGTGTGTGTTTGATGAATTCTTTCAAGGTCTATTTTATCTTCTTGTTCTAGAATATCAGGACAGTTTTCTATAATAATTTCTTGCATGATATTGTCTAGCCACTTTTTCTGATGATGGCTGTCAGGTAGACTAATAAACATAAATTGTTTCTCTGGGATCTATTTTCCAGATTAGTCATTTTTCCTAAGAAGTGCTTTACATTTCTTCCATTTTTCCAACCTTTTAATTTTGTTTGATGGACCTTGGTGTCTCACAGAGTCATTACTTTGCATTTGTTCATTTCCAATTTTTTTAAGGTTTTATTTAATTCAGTTAGCATTTTTGTTCCTTTTTCCTATTTTGTTAATTTTGTTTTCTAACTGGTCAGTTTTACTTTTAAAATTATTGTCTCAAGTTAATTGTTCATAATTCTCTTGCATGACTCATTTCTTTTCTATATTTTTCTTCTTCCTCTCTCTTTTTTGGCTTTTAAAATCCTTTTTGAACTCATCCCAGACCTATTATAGGCTTCACAGGTAGCTATTTTGTCACTGCTTTCCTCTTCTAGGATGGTATTTTTAGGATCCCTAACAGAATAGTAGCTGTCAGTGGTTAGGGACTTGTTTGTTTGTTTGTTTATTTGCTTTTCTATTCATTTTGTCATTTGAGCTCTCTGCCTGTGGTATAGGGTATACAGTGTCAAGCTTTTTCCTGGAGACAGGAGTTCTGGTCCCTGGTTTTCCGCTCTGATTTGCAACCTGCACCAGGGTATCCCAGGTTGCACCAGCCCCCCAGGACTGAAAACCTTGCTCACTGATCTGGAGTTGGGACCCTCATTGCTGGCAGAGCTGTACCAGAACCTTAGCTGCACTGCAAAAGTTTCTCCCTGCCTTCCCTTCTCTCCTGCCTACCCCAGGCTATTTACTCTTTTACTTCATGACAGAACTTTTACTGAAGTTCCTCCAAGATATCTCGCTGAACAGTTGTTTCACTGTTTTTTTTTTTCCTGTCACTGTAGGATCTGTTTAGAGGTTTCATTAAGAGTTGTTTTGGGAAAAGCTCCAGGAGCTTCTTAGCTTCACCACCATTTTGGCTCTACCCTGGAAATCTGTTCCTTTTTTTTTTTCTTTTTACAAGCATGTACTCTTTCTCAATTCTTCCTGGAATCGAACAATTAAAAAATGAAAGACAAAATCCTCTAACAAATGTATATAATACAGCAAAGATGAATTCTCAAATTGACCAAATTAAAAAAAAAAAGAATGCCTTATTCATTTTAAGTCAATTGCGTCTCAGTCAGGAAGTGAGTGGCATGTTTCATCTTCAGTTCTTTTTCCAGTCATTGTTTTTTCCACTATACCATGCTGCCTCTCCCCTCCTCAAATTAATGCACTCTCCTCATGTCCAGCTCTTAGAATACCTTTCTTTCTTCAGGGCTTAGGGTACCATTTCTCCTGAGCAGCTTTTGCTGATCCCTCCAGTTGTTATGCTTTCTTTTTTACCTTCCATTTACCTTCTATTTACTTCTATTTTATTCATTTGCTTTTTTTATTTTATTCAATCAGGAAAATATTATGACCTTGAGGTCAGGGTTTTATTTTTGTATTTGTATCCCAAATACTTTGCTTTGTTCTTTGTATAACACAGAGTTTTAAAACTTTTGGATGGTAATGAATGATATGAAAGTGTCTTAGTTTTGTGGAACAACCAACTCTATCTAGCTCCTATTCAATAGGTCTCACAAAACTGACAAGTTCCTTGAGTTATTTGTTGGTTGATTTTATCAAGTAAAATACTTTGTCTTCTGAGTTATATGATCTGGGTTTCCTGAGGTTAGTTAAATGGACTTGTGCTATGTCAAAACTCAGTGTTTGTGTTTTTAAAAATTAATGGTTCTTGAGAGCAAGTTAAAAAACACATTGATCTATAGACACATTCATCTTGGGGAAGGTTTTAGCTAAAAGCAAAACATTAGCTCTGACACTACAGAATCTGGTTAAATTATATTATTTACTGACAGTCTATATAACCTTCTAGCCTGAAGGCTTTAGATAAAAGGCCTTTAACAACTGTCTCTCAATTTAGTATATAGCCTATATTCTTTCTGGGGTTAGACATGATGGCTAATGTGCAGCACACAAAAGTTTAGGCCTGGAATTTATTTTTTTAACTTCTCATTAAGATACTCTTTTAAAAAATTATTTTTAGGGCCAAGATGGCAGACAGAAGACAGGCACAGTTCTAAAGTCTCCTGATCTCTTCCCCATCTATCACATGAAACAAACCTCTTAAAAGAAATCCGACTCAAAAAAACCCTTAAAGAAAAGGCAAGAGAAAGAACATCTACCACAGGATTTGTTTCCAGCAGAAGCAGTGGCTGAATTCAGGTGGGTTAGTCTGGGCCCAGAGGGAGGATCAGCCCCGATCAACCAGACTAGCAGCTAAATTGGAATGGGGAGTCTGAGGGCCTGAGAGCCGGACCTGCTGGATCAGAGGTGGGGCTGGACCACGGGGCGTGAGTCTGCAGGGGAGCAGAGGCGCTGGTGTTCCAGCTGTCACCATGGAGATCCCGGACAGGGCTGGGGGGAGAATTCTAGAGCAGGGGAGCTGTGGACACCATCCCTGGGCTCCTCTGGTCTGAGTCCCATTACAACTCAGACTTCTCCCCTAACAAACAAATGCAAACTACTTCTGCCTCAGGCCCAGGTGTGTGAGCTGAAGAACTAGCCCAGCTGAGGAATGACCTCAGGCCAGGGTAAAGCCCACCATTGATTGAAGGCAAATGAATTCAATAGCTCCAACTCCTCCCTTCAAGCAAAGGGAGAAGGCCTCAATCAAGGTCACAGACACTCTAGAGAAAGCAAACAGCACCTCCTACTGGCCAGCCAGAGAAACCACATTCAGTGAGTAAAGCCTTTAGCAATTCCAAGACCCTGTGAACCAGCCCTTCCAAAACCCGGGTCTTAGCAAAATGAAGAAGGGTTAGCAGAAAGGTGGATCCATAGAAAAATTCTTGGAAGGGAAAGACACTGACTCAGAGAGACCTGGAACCTTTGAGGAGAATAGTCTGGTCTTCAGCACAGAAAGGCTTCCTTAAAGAAATAAGGAAGGAGTTTAAAAATTAACTAGAAAATTTTGGGGAGACAATTAATACCTTGCAACAAGAAAACGAATCTCTCAGATCTTCAAATGGGCAAATGCAAAAAGAAATTAATTCTCTCAAAACCTCATTTGGTCAAATGGAAAGCTCTTTCAAAAGTAGAATTGATGAAGTAGAAAAGGAGTTGCAAAAGATTAACAAAAGAAAACTCCTCCCGCAAAAAAAGAATGGAGTCTACAGAAACTAATGACTCCATGAGACAGCAAGAGTCAGTTAAACAAAATAAAAAAATAGAGAAAATAGAAGCAAATGTAAAATACCTCATCAACAAAACCACTGACCTCGAGAAAAGATCGAGGAGGGGCAACCTGAAAATTACAGGACTTTCTGAAAACATTGAAGAGAAAAAAAGCCTAGACTTAATATTACAGGATCTAGTGATGGAAAACTGCCCTGATATCATGGAATTAGAGGGCAAAGTAGTTATTTAAAGAGTACATCGATCCCCACCAGAAAAAGATCCTAAAATGAAAATACCAAGGAATGTTATGGCCAAATTGCAGAACTATCAGATAAAAGAGAAAATCCTGCAAGCAGCCAGAAAGAAACAATTTAAATATCAAGGAGCCACAGTAAGGATCACGCAGGACCTGGCTGCATCAACCTTAAGGGATCGAAGAGCCTGGAACGAGATATTTCGAAGAGCATGGGAGCTTGGAATGCAGCCAAGAATCTACTTTCCTGCAAAGCTGAGCCTTCTCTTCCAGGGAAAAAGATGGACATTTAACAAAATGGAAGAATTCCAAAAATTTCTGATGAAAAGACCAGAGCTAAACAGAAAATTTGAGCAACAAACAGGAGGTTCAAGAGACACATGAAAAGGTAAAAAAAGGGGGGGGGGCGGTAAAAGAAAAAAAATTCAATCCAGTAAGTTGAAACTGGCTATATCCCAACATGGGGGTAAAAAAAAGATTCTCATAAACCTTGAGAAATGTAACTGCAACAGAGAGAATACACCTAGCCAGAAATGATGGACATTCATGACCTATCCATGAGACTACTATATAAAGGGATGTAACTGGCTTTAACCCCACTTGGGAGAAAGACTCTAATAACTCTCAGGAATTTCGACTCTATTTGATAGAATATATAGAATTAAAAGGGACAGACACTTAGAATTTTCTATGACTTAGATATAATGATCTAAGGAAAACACTTCTTCCCTAAAAAGGGGGACAGGAAAGAGATGGGAGGAGGGAGAGGATTGAATGGGGCAAATCTCATTACACTAAGAGGTACAAAAAAATGTATGGTAATAGTGGGGAAGAAGGGAGCAGAGGAGAAACACCTGAATAAACTTCTCATCAGACTTGGCTTAAAGTCAACCTACATATACTCAGTTAACTTATAAAACATCTAACCTTTCAAGTATTAAAAGGGGAAAAGGGGAGGGGGGATGGAGAAAGGGAAGGGGAATGGGGGAAATAAGGGGAAAATAACAAAAGGAAGAGAAGGGAAAAGGAAAAAGGGAAAAGGGAAAGGGGAAAGGGGAAAGAAAGGGGAGAGTGTGATATAGGATGGCAAACACACTGAAGGGGGTGGTTTTCAGAAAAAAAAGACTGGGGAATATGGATAAAAGGGGGGAGGGGAAAAGTACAAACAGAGGGAAGATAGCATGGAGGGCAATAAAGAATTAGTAATCATAACCTTGGATGTGAATGAAATGTACTCTCCCTTAAAATGTAAGCAAATAGCAGAGTGGATTATAAACCAGAATCCCACAATATGCTGCTTACAAGAAACTCATTTGAAATAGAGGGATACATATAGAGTAAAGGTAAAAGGTTGGAGCCAAATATATTTTGCTTCAGCTGAAGTAAAAAAAGCAGGGGCAGCAATCCTTATCTCAGACAAAGCAGCAGCAAAAAGAGATAGCAATAAAAGAGATAAGGAAGGAAACTTTATCCTACTAAAAGGTACCATAGACAATAAATTCATTTCAATATTGAATATATATGCACCCAGTGGGATAGCACCCAAATTCTTAGAGGAGAAGCTGAAAGAATTACAGGAAGACATAGACAGCAAAACTCTACTAGTGGGAGACTCAACCTCCTGCTATCAGATCTAGATAAATTGAATCATAAAACAAACAAGAAAGAAATTACGGAGGTAAATAGATTGTTAGAAAAATTAGATATGGTAGACTTATGGAAGAAACTTAATGGGGATAGAAAAGAATATACCTTTTTCTCTGCAGTACATGGAACTTATACAAAAATTGACCATGTACTAGGACATAAAAACCTAATGATCAACTGCAGAAAGGCAGAAATAGTGAATACATCTTTCTCAGATCACAATGCAATAAAAGTCATATGCAATACTGGGCCAAGGAGATATAGACCCAGAACAAATTTGAAACTGAATGACCTCATTTTAAAAAATGAGTGGACCAAAAAACAAATTATAGAAAGAATTAACCCTTTTATCCTAGATAATGATAATAATGAAACAACATACCAGAACCTATGGGATTCATTCAAAGCAACTCTCAGGGGATATATTATAGCTCTAAATGCTTATATGAATAAATTGGAGAAAGAGGAAATCAATGAACTAAATATGCAACTAAAATATTATAGAAAGAACAAATCAAAAATCCCCAATTAAGTCTCAAATTAGAAATTCTAAAAATTAAAGGAGAAATTAATAAAATTGAAATCAAAAAACTATTGAATTAATAAATAAAACTAAAAGTTGGTATTATGAAAAAACTATTAAAATTGATAAACCTCTGGTCAATTTGATTAAAAAAAAAAGAAAGAAGAAAACCAAATTGCTAGTATCATAAATGAAAAAGGTGAACTCACCACCAACGAGGAGGAAATTAAAGTAATAATTCAAAATTATTTTGCCCAACTCTATGACAATAAATATGATAATCTAAGTGAAATGGATGAATATTTACAAAAATATAAGCTGCCCAGGTTAAATGAAGAAGAGATTAAATACCTAAACAACCCTATCTCAGAAAAAGAAATTCAACAAGCCATTATTGAACTCCCTAAAAAAAATCTCCAGGGCCTGATGGATTCACAAGTGAATTCTACCAAACATTTAAGGAAAAATTGGTTCCAATCCTATATAAACTCTTTGGAAAAATAGGGAAAGATGAAACTCTGCCTAACTCTTGCTTTGAAACTAATATGGTGTTGTTACCTAAACCAGGAAGACTTAAAACAGAGAAAGAAAATTATAGCCCTATCTCCCTGATGAATATAGATGCAAAAATCCAAAATAAAATCTTAGCAAAATGATTACAACAGGTCATCACTAGGATAATACATTATCAAGCAGGATTTATTCCAGAAGTGCAGGGTTGGTTCAATATTAGGAAAACTGTTAGTATACTCAATTATATCAACAACAAACCTATCAGAAATCATATGATCATATCAATAGATGCTGAAAAAGCTTTTGACCAAAGACAGCATCCATTCCTATTAAAAACACTAGAGGCTGTAGGAATAAATGGACTGTTCCTTAAAATAATTAGCGGTATCTATCTGAAACCATTAACAAGCATTATACTCAATGGGGAGAGGCTAGAGGCATTCCCAATAAGATCAGGAGTGAAATAAGGGTGCCCATTATCACCACTGCTATTCAATATTGTTTTAGAAATGTTCGCATCAGCAATTAGAGAAGAAAAAGAAATTAAAGTAAATAGAATTGGGAAGGAAGAGACAAAATTCTCACTCTTTGCAGATGGCATGATGGTCTACCTAGAGAATCCCAAGAAATCATCCAAAAAACTATTGGAAACAATTAGCAATTTTAGCAAAGTTGCAGGTTATAAAATAAACCCTCATAAATCCTCAACTTTTCTATATATGTCTAGCAAGAAACAGCAGGAAGAGCTAGAAAGAGAAATCCCATTCAAAGTAACCTCAGACAGTATAAAATATTTGGGAGTCTATTTGCCAAGACAGACTCAGGATCTTTTTGAAAACAATTATAAAACACTTCTCACACAAATTAAATTAGATTAAAATAACTGGGCAAATATCAACTGCTCATGGATAGGTAGAGCTAACATAATAAAAATGACAATTCTACCAAAGCTAAACTATCTGTTTAGTGCCCTACGAATAAAAATTCCAAAAAATTACTTTACCGAGTTAGAAAAAATTGTAAGTAAATTCACATGGAGAAATAAAAAGTCAAGAATTGTCAGGAGCTTAATGAAAAAAAGTGCAAAAGAAGGTGGCTTAGCCCTACCAGATCTAAAATTATATTATAAAGCATCAGTCATCAAAACTGTTTGGTATTGACTAAGAATAGAGTGGTGGACCAGTGGAATAGACTAGGTGGAAAAACAGGAGATGATTATAGTAATCTGCTGTTTGATAAACCCAAAGAGTCCTGGCCATTGGGATAAAAACTCCCTCTTTGATAAAAATTGCTGGGAAAATTGGAAGTGAGTATGGAAGAAACTTAGATTAGACCAACACCTCACACCCTTTACCAAGATAAGATCCAAATGGTTACAGGAAATAGACATAAAAAACAATAGTATAAGCAAATTAGAAGATCAAGGACTAGTCTACCTGTCAGATCTACGGAAAGGGGAACAGTTTATGACTAAGGAAGAGTTGGAGAACATCACCAAAAACCAATTAGATGATTTTGATTACATTAAATTAAAAAGCTTTTGCACAGATAAAACCAATGTAACCAAGATCAAAAGAAATGTAGTAAATTGGGAAATGATCTTTACAACTAATGATTCTGACAAAGGACTCATTTCTAAAATATATAGAGAACTGAGTCATATTTTTAAAACAAAAAGCCATTCCCCAATTCACAATGGTCAAAGGATATGCAAAGGCAATTTACAGATGAGGAGATCAAAGTAATCCATAGCCATATGAAAAAATGCTCTAAATCATTAATTATTAGAGAAATGTTATTATTAGAAATTAGATTTTAAATTAAATTAAATTAAATTAAATTAAATTAGAAAAATTAGAGAAATTAGAGAAATTAGAGAAATTAATTATTAGAGAAATTATTAGAGAAAATTAAAGCTTCCCTGAGGTACCACCTCACACCTCTCAGATTGGCCAGTATGACCAGGAAGGACAATGATCATTGTTGGAAGGGATGTGGGAAATCTGGGACACTATTACACTGTTGGTGGAGCTGTGAACTCATCCAAACCTTCTGGGGAGCTATTTGGAACTATGCCCAAAGGGCAACAAAAATATACATACCCTTTGACCCAGCAATACCACTACTGGGTCTATACCCTGAAGAGATGAGGAAAAAGGGTAAAAACTTTACGTACAAAAATATTTATAGCAGCCCTGTTTGTGGTGGCAAAGAATTGGAAATCCAGTAAATGTCCTTCAATGGGGGAATGGCTTAGCAAACTGTGGTATATGTATATCATGGAACACTATTGTTCTATTAGAAACCAGGAGGGACGGGATTTCAGGGAAACCTGGAGGGATTTGCATAAACTGATGCTGAGTGAGATGAGCAGAACCAGAAAAATACTGTACACCCTAACAGCAACATTGGAGTGATGTTCAAGCTTGAGGGACTTGCTCATTCCATCAGTGCAAAAATCGGGAACAATTTTGGGCTGTCTGCAAAGAAGAGTGCCATCTGTATCCAGATAAGGAGCTGTGGAGTTTGAACAAAGTACAAGGACTATTCTCTTTAATTTAGAAAAAACAGACAGCTTATTGTCTGATCTTGTTACCTCTCAGACTTCTCTTTAAGAATATGATTTCTCTTTCATCACACCCAATTTGGATCAAGGTGCAACATGGAAACAAAGTAAAGACTGACAGAGTGCATTCTGTGGGGGGGAGGGGAGAGGGAAGCAAGATTGAGGGGAAAATGTAAAACTCAAATAATATCTTTAATAAAAAATAAATTTAAATTTAAAAAAAATTATTTTTAGAAGAAAAATAGCAGAAGACTTAAATATAAAGAGGAAAATGTTTTAAATATTTGTGCTGTTTATTTTAATTTATGCTTTCTATCTTTTATGTTTTATGAACACATAAAAATGTTATTCAATTTTCCATTTTAAATTTAGCATTTATTATGTGTAAACTATTATTTATAGTAACTATTATTAAATAATACTTTGTGCAAAGAATTTTACAACTATCATCTCATTTTTTCTTTATAATGACCCTGAGAGGTCGGTGCTACTGTTATTTCTATTTTACAGATGAGGAAACTAAGGTAGATATCAGTTAATGGTTATTGACTTGTCTGGGTTTGTTCAGTGAAGACTTAAAATCAGATTTTGAACTTGTTTTCCTGAAATCAGGTTCACAACTGACTCTAACTAATTGGGTCATCTAACTTGCTATCTCAGACTATATAAGACTTCATTTTACAAATAAGAGGAAAGAGGAAGAGAATTTAGATGAAGGGTGAGAAAGAGAAAGAAGAAGAACTAACAAAAGCAGAGAAGGATAAGGGGAAAATGAAAAAAGAGTAGGGTTAAGAGGAAGAGCTGAAAAAAAGAGGAGGAAAAAGAGGAAAGATGAGGAGGAGCAGGAAGAAGAGGAAGAGGAAGTAGAGAAGGAGGGAAGTAGAAGAGGAGGGGAGAGAAGAAAGGAAGGAGAAGGAAAAAGAAGCGAAGGATAAGTAGAAGAAGATCTTCAGAACTGGGTTGAAGAATTGCAATTTTAATAGTTTTGAAATCATTCATTTTCTACTTTTTCATTGCAGTCTTTGTCAAGAGATGACTTCTGTTCTATACCATCTTCCCTATTTTCCTTCAAAGGTATCTTTGACACCAGGAGTGAGATTAACTCTGTAATGAGATATCTAATCCTGGATTTAAATTTTACAAGGTTCAGAATAGTAACATCATAAACATTCAATATTAATAATATTTGAACATAAGTATTCCATACAAGCAGTTTTCCCAGTGCTGTGGAGCAAAGATAAGAGCAGGGACACTAAATTCTAATTCTACTATATAGTCTACAGGTATCAAAAATTAAATAAAAAAACCTAATGCAAGATTATAAATCACAGGGAGCTTTGTATGGCTTAGGTGGGATTTATGTGCTAAGAAGTAGTTTAATCCTTTTGATTCAAGGTAGTTGTTCTACAGCTAGCTACACAAGACCCTCAGTGAGAAAGATTGTCCAGCTTTTCTTGAGTTTGTAAAATGATCATTGCCAAGTACTCAGAAATCAACCCAAAATGGAGCTAGACTTGCCAATGTTGATTAAACTACAAGTTTATAGACGCTCTCTCCCCTCCTCACCCCATGGCCATAGTGTTTTGAATGTATAACTTAAATTCATGAATCCTAGATATCTGAATGGCAATTCAGGACAGGTATAGAGTGGCAATTAATCATGTGAAACAAAATAGTCCTTATATTTTTGCAAAATGAACCAATTCACAGGAGGAATGGAAGTGTATTCTTTTCTTCTAATTTATTGCAAAGACATTTCCTAAATAAGACTAGATTTTTTTCCTTTGATATATATCAGAAAATACCTTTATGGTAAAGCAATTTTTTGTTTCTTATTCAAGGTGCAAAACAGGGTTTTAAAATTTTCTTATGGGAAGAAATGTTGATAACAATTGCATTTTCTGTTAAGTTTACTATTCAATGAATGAAGGAAGAAAAGTGATGGTTAACTTTCAACTAATGCATAAAGAAAACTGGAAACTATATGGCATGTTTAAGGAGAATAATTTTTGTTGCAGCCAGTACACAGAAATTGGCTTTTTATTTTTGAGTTATGTGCCTTTAGACACTAGAAGTATTAAAGTCTAAGCACATCAACAATGCATATAATCTTCTCAAGTATAAATTTAGATAGATGTGGACAAATAGCAGGTAAACTATTTGCCAACTAGTAAAGATGATTTTTTTCCTTCTTCCTATTCTGGATACTGCATGATTCTCAGATTCCTGAAACAAAAATCTGAACTTTAGATAGTCATATCCAAACTTCCTAAAAATCTCTTGTGAACCAAGGGGGACATTAAATGTATTAGAGGTACTATAACATTAAAATAAGCATCCATTGAATATATGCATGTGTTTAACATTGTATAAGTCAGTAGAGGTGATATAAATCATGTAGAATTCACAAGTCCTCCTTATCCTAGATGACTTGCTATTAGAAGAGAAAAAAGGCTAATTAGGAATCCATTTTAAAATGGGAGCCAAAATTTTATAGTCAACTTTTTAAAAGCATAATTTGGACTTTAATATAAAAATGATATTAGAATTATGAAAATAAGTTCTTTGTCCTATATTGAACAAAATCTACATTAAACTTACATCTATATACTGACTATTAGAACAGAGAATGAATTGAATAGTGATTGAATTTTTGTTATAAATTTTCCAGAATTCTATGATAGCATAGTATAATATTCTTCAATTCCTTTTTGATTTTTATTGCATAGAAGGCTATTGTAAATTTTTGAAGACTTCATCAATCTTTCAAATCTTCCATTTAATCCTTTACTATTAAAATAATTGTCCCTTGAAGCTTCTACATATAATCATTGCATGTCTGATCATCAAGCATGTTGATGTATGGACACAGAAGGGAATAATGCATACTGGTATAAAGCAATTATGGAAGACTAAGTTTAATTGAATTAATTTTAGAATTGATCAGTTAATTAGTTAATATTTTCATATTCACATCTTATGTAATATACAGAGAACTATTCTCAAAGTCAGAAATATCCAAATTTTAATCCTAGTCCCAATTTTGGCAAATCACAAAGTCTCAGAGCCCCAGAAAATTCAGTAAGATTAAATTGTAGAAAAAATGTCAATCAGCATTAGTGGATAGGGTTTTCTTAGACAATAACATTTCTTTTTTTTAATTTATTTATTTTCATTCATATGCACATGTATATTTTTAAGTTACAAAATTTCTTCCCACCCCCCTTCCCCTCAGCAACAACAGTCAGGTTAGCATTGTGCATGCATATTTTTGATAAACAAGTTTAAAGATTAGTTATTTTGCATATGAGGAATTAGGATTAAGGGACAGAGATACATAAGAGATAATGATACATAAGAGATAATATTTATTGTGCTAAGATCTGGGGATAACAAAAAAAAGAAACAAAATCAAAAGATAGTAAGAGAAAACATGTAGACAATTATGTAAAACATACACACATATATTTATGCATATGTTATGCACATATATGCACACATTTTAATTAGATAGTATATACAATATACATATACATAACACATATATGCACACATATGATTTGGGTATGTTCAACAAAGACAAGTACCTTGGATGTGATTGCTGCCAAGTTCGCTTTAAGGCTATTTTCCACTTTTATTTCTACCTAACCCAACTAACTCTCACCTAATATTTCAAGAAGATATAGAAGATGGGTTAAACGAGGTTGAGAGTAACTGAGGGTAACTGAGGGTTTGAACCCATGGGTGAGTTTAGGGGTACCTATCACAAGCATGTGAAGACTTCTCCAAGTGGAATGGGTAGAGAGCAATTTGTTCCAAAAGCCAAGAAGGCAGCTGAACCTGATGCTGTGGAGCACGTAGAGCTTGATTAGACATCAAAGATGCCAGTCTCATCCATTGCACCTTGAGCCATCATCAGTATTCTTGACTCAATACTGCCACCGGACTTCGATGACTCTGGAAGAGTCCATGACTTTGTGTAATACTGCCTCACTTTAATCCAATTTATGTATGAAGCACAAGACCATTTCACCTATCTCAAAGACCTCTGGCAACAGGTAAGTAAGGAAACAAAAGGTGTACATTCAATAGGAACTGTAGTCACAACCCTGTACACAGGCAGCCCAGGAAGCAACAATGGGATGTGGCAACCTCCCAGTTTTTTAAGGACCACACTTCTTACCTCTTGTTATGAAGAAGGAACTACAAAAAGTGCCCTAAAAGTGGGTCTACTTACCCAGTCTTGGTCTGTTTACTGTGGTAAGAGATCCTACCCTGCAGTTGAAACACACCCAAAAAGAAATACACAAAAAATTCAGGAAAGTTTGTTCTACTCATCATCAGTAATGGAGTGTGTGTGCACAACATCATATAGACAAAATAAAAACTTCAGAACTTGAAAGATGAACAGTTCTTGTGAGAGAACTCTCAACAGGTATTTTATACAAAACACCTTAAGTGAAACAAGGCTAATAAATGAAGTCCAGATACACATTATTCTGAGATGTCTATGTTGAAGGGGAGTACAATGAACCAGTGTGAATTTTGTCATACAAGCTAGTATGCTTACAAAAGAAATGAATGACAGATTCATGACAATAGGTTTGCCAATTGCAGGAAAACCCCAAGTCACCCATCATTGATGTCTATGCTCCCACTATGACAAACTTTGATGAGGTCAAAGAAAAATTTTGTGAAGACTGAGAGACCCTTATCAGTGTACCAAAAAATGACAAGTTCATAATTCTGGGTGACTTTAATGCTAGAGTAGACTCATACTACCAGACACAGCCTGAGGCCTTGGGGGAAATAGACTTTGAAACAGCATCAGCAATGGTCACTTACTACTGAAGACTTGTACATCTTGTACAAGTCTTCTGTGTCCTCCTCATCACCAGCACTATCTTCCATTTACCTAAAATGGAATAAAGTTCTTGAATTCATCCTTACAGTAAATATTGCCATTTAATTGACTATGTGATTCTAAGGAGAAGAGAAAGGTAAACATAGGAAGACAATGTATGGGCATGTGCTGGACTGATTATATTATCTCCAAGTTAAATATTCACAAACAAAATCAGTGACTCCAAGGCAAAATGACTACCAGAAGACAATGCAAATGGATTTGAGCACTTCTCTGAATGAGAACAGTTTGTTGCTAACTAGGAGGGAAAGTTGAGCCAACACACAGTTGGCAACAATGAAGCAGAAAAAGGAGTGGGCAGCTTTCTGGACTGCTTTTTGTTCATCTGAGTCAGAACACTTGCAAACATCAGGACTGGTTTCATAAAAATGATGGGAAAATTAAGAAGTTGCTTAATGAAAAACTAGAACTCCATAGAGTTTACTTCAAAGATCATTCACCTATCTTTAAGAAGGCAGTGAAACATATGAAGTTTAGAGAGATGCAGTATTCTTGACAGAAAGACAACTGAAGAAGTTCAGTTTTATACAGATCAGTAACAGTCCAAGGTGCTTTTATAATGCCTAGAAGGCTATTTATGGGCCAAAACATTTTTTGTGTCTCAACCCCTCAAAGCCAAAAGAGTCACCTGGCTTAGTGACAAGGACATGATCCTGTAAAAAAGGGCTGAACACTTTCATAGTATTCTGAACGGATGGTCTCCAATTAATGCTGAAGCCATGGACCTTTACCTTAGGTTGAAATCATTCCCTTTGTAGGCCATTTTGCAAATGAAGAAGAGCCTAATGACTTTAAGATCCTTTCCTGGGGCAAAGAACCTCAGGTAGGGGGCAAGGGTTCCCATTTTCTCATATAAAAGTTGATAGATGCAGTGGATGACCTTGATATCTTCCATAAATAATCAAGTTCTAAGCAATCCAAAGAACCTGCTTCAGCTGGCTTCAAGGCTATTGGAGTGTTCACATGCATCTATTTCACCAATGGAAGACTTCACCTGCTTGGGGTAGACACCCCCACAACTCATTGATGAGTTTGAGACTCCCTTGGTTATCCTCAACCTGGTTTAACCTGGATGCTTTGCATACTACAGTGTTTTTGGAACCGCAGGTGAGAGTTAGGTGGCTCAGGTGGATATCATATGTGGAAGGCAGCTCTGAAAAGTTTTCACCAGTCCTCATGCCAAAGTTACTAGTCTTCCTACACCCCTAGGTGACTTTAATCCTAGAGGAGGCCTACATTACCAGACATGGCAGGCATCATCACACATATTGTCTTCCATTTACCTAAATGCAATAAAGTTTTCTGGATGCACCATTTCAGCAAACATTGGCATCTAATAGATTATGTGATTGTAAGGAGAAGAGATAGACAGGATATGAGAGTGACAAAGGCAATGGGTGTGGCAGAGTGATGGACTGATCATAGACTCATCTTCTCTAAGTTAAATATTATCATTTATCCAAAGCAATGGCCCCAAGGCAAAATGAATAGCAGAAGAATCAATATCAAGAGATTAGAGTGTTGGGGACTTCCAGCCAAGATGGTGGAGAGAAATCAGGCACTGTCTTAAGCTTTCCTGGCTTTCCCACATAGCTAACATGAACCAAACCTCTTAATAGAATTTGGATCCACAGAACCCAGAGCAGAACCCAGAAGAATATGGTGCAGCAAGGTCTGTCACTGGGGAGTTCCTAGGCAGAGCACAGAGAACCAGTATGGGGCAGGGGGCTGAGGCAGAGGATTAACCTGAGAACAGTATCAAAGTTTTGCTTGTGTAAGCCATGGGTGGGAGTCCTCCAGCATAGTGGCTAGACATCTATTCAGTCAGCCTGGCTGGTGTGGAAGATCAGGGCCACAAGCCCCCTCTATTTTCAGTGAAGTCCCTGTGTTTCCAAATGAGTCCCCTCCTTCCCATTTCTGTGAGAGAAAGTGACTCTCCCTTGAAAAAACACAATAACAGTTCTCCCACCCACTAGGCTCAGGTGTGGGCAGCAGATCTCCACCAGTGCTGATTGAGAATTAAGTAGATTAATTACATAGTCTAAGGGCCCACCCCACATTGTTTGAGGATGATCAAGATCCTGCCTCATCCCACCATCCCCCCAAACCCCCAGGCATAGGGAGTGGGCCACTAATCAAGGTCACAAACAATCCAGAGAAAGTGTCTGAGAAGCCCTACTGGTCCAACCACTTGGAGTTCCTAAGTCCAATGAGCAAAGCCCCTCCCCCAATACAAGATCCATTGAATGTTACCTTGAAGATAAAGATCCTAACTCAAAGAGGATTAGAGCCTCTTGGGAGAATATGAATTGATATTCAGTCCAGAAAAACTTCTTAGAAGAGATCAGGAAGGAGTTTTAAAAAAGCAAATGGAAAAATTGGGAAAAGAAATGCAAGAGAAAAATTAACATCTTGTAACAAGAAAACAAATACTTTGAAAATACAATTGGACAAGTACAAAAAGAAAATAATTCTCTCAAAACCACAATTGGGCAAATGGAAAACTCCTTCAAACATAGAATTGACTAACTGGAATAGGTGTTGTAAAAGGTAAATGAATAAAATTCTACTTTAAAAAAAGAGATTGGAATCTGTGGAAACTAATAACTTCATGAGACAGAAAGAATCAGTTAAAATAAAAAAGGAAGGGTGGCTAGGTGGCACAGTGGATAAAGCACCGGCCCTGGAGTCAGGTTTACCCGGGTTCTAATCTGGTCTCAGACACTTAATAATACCTAGCTGTGTGGCCTTGGGCAAGCCACTTAACCCTATTTGGCTTGCAAAAACCTAAAAAAAATAAAATAAAATAAAAAAGGAAGAAAATGTCAAGTACAACTGACATAGAGAATAGATTCAGAAGGGACAATTTAAGAATCATTGGGCTTCCTGAAAAATTGAGGAGAAAAAAGCCTAGAGTTTATACTTCAGGATATAGTGAAGAAGAATTGCACTGAGATCATGAAAAGAGAGGGCAAAATAGTTCTTTAAAGAATACATCGGGGTGGCGCAGTGGATAGAGCACTGGCCCTGGAGTCAGGAGTACCTGAGTTCAAATCCAGTCTCAGACACTTAATAATTACCTAGATGTGTGGCCTTGGGCAAGCCACTTAACCCCATTTGCATTGCAAAAATCCTAAAAAAAAAAGAATACATCGATCCCCTCCTATAAGGATCTCAAACTGAAAACACAAAGGAATATTATGGTCAAACTCCAGAACTAAAGTAAAAGAGAAAATCCTATAAGCAACCAGAAACAACTTAAATACCAAGGAGCCACAGTAAGGATTAGGCAAGTCCTGACTGCATCAACATTAGAGGATCAAAGAGCCTGGAATATGATATTCTGAAAAGCAAGGGAGCTTGGAATGCATCCAAGAATCCACTATCTGGCAAAATTGAAACTTCTTTTGCATGGGTAAAGAAGGACATACAACAAAATAGGAGACATCTAACTTTTCCTAATGAAAATATTACAATTAAATAGAAAATTTGGACTTCAAACAGGAGACCCAAGAGATACATGAAAAAGTTCAAAAAAGGACAAAGAAAATTAAAAACTGTTACCCAATAGGATGAAACTAGTTATATCCCCAACTGGGAGAAAGATTCTCATTACTCTTGAGAATTGTAACTCTATTAGAGAAAATATACTTAGCGAGAAGTAATGGGTACTCATGACTTGTCCATGACTCTGATAGAATGATTTAAAAATAACATCTCCTTAAAAAGAGGAAACAGTAAAGAGACAAGAGGATGGAGGAGATTGAATGGGATAAATTACATAACATGATTAAGTGCAAAGGACCTATTGCAATAGAGGGGAAGAAGGGAGGAGGTGAGTACTACCTGAATCTTGCTTTCATCAAATTTGACTCAAAGAAGGACTAAAACACACACACACACATACACACACACATGCATACACATGCACACACACACATACACACACTCAGCTGAGTTTAGAAACATCATACCATTTAAGTATTAAGTGGGGAAAGGAGAAGGGTGGATGAAAAGATGAACTGGCAGGAGGAAGGGAAGAAAGAAGGGGCAAAAGTAAAGGGGAAAGAAAGAGGAGGCAAGTTGGATAGAAGGGAGAAAACACTGAGGGAAGTGGTATTCAGAAGCAAAATACTGGGAAATAGGAATAAGGGGGAAAGGGAAAAATACAAACAGGGAAAAATAGCAAAGAGCAATAAAGAGTTAGTAATTTTAACTTTGCATGTGAATGGGATGAACTCTCAAAATGTAATTGGATAGCAGAGTGAATTAAAAACTAGAATCCTACAATATGCTGCTTACAAGAAAGTCATTTTAGGAAGAGAGATACATATAGAGTAAGGTAAAAGCTGGAACAGAATATATGATGCTTCATTTGAAGTGAAAACCATAGAGGTAGCAAGCCTTATCTCAGACAAAGCAGCTGGAGAAATAGATATCATTAAAAGAGATAAGGAAAGAAATTATATGCTCCTAAAATGTATCATAGACAATGAAGCACTTTCAGTACTAAATAGATATGCCCTAAAGCAGAATAGCATCCAAATTCTTAGAGGAGAAACTAAAGGAGTAGAGGAACAAAACACTTCTGGTGGGAGACCTTAACCTCCCTTTCTCAGAATTAGATAAATCTAACAATAAAATAAACAAGGAGAAAGTTAAAGAAGTAAATATAATGTTAGAAAAGCTAGACATGATAGAACTTTGGAAGAAATTGAACAGGGATAGAAAGGAATATATCTTTTTTCTGCAGTACATGGCACATACTCAAAAAATGACCATGTACTAGGTTATAAAATTCTTAAAATCAAATACACATAGGCAGATATTATGAATATTTCCTTTTCAGATCATAATGCAATAAAATTCACATGCAATAATGAACCATGGATAGACCTAAAACTAATTGGAATGTAAATAACTTCATTTTAAAGAATGAGTGGATCAAACAACAAATTATAGATAGAATTAACTATTTCATCCTAGGCAATGATAATATTGAACCAACATCCCAAAACTTAATGGGATATAGGAAAAACTGTTATTAAGTTATATATTATATCTCTAAAGGCTTACAAGAATAAAATAAAGTGGAAATCAATGAACTAAAACAATAGAGAAAGAACAAATTAGAAGTTTCCCGATTAAATACCAGATTAGAAATTCTAAAAATTAAAGGAGAAATTAATAAAATTGAAAGCAAGAAAACTGTTGAACTTATAAATAAAGCCAAGAGTTAGTTTTATGAAAAAAGCAATAAAATTCATAAACCTTTGGTTAATTTGATTAAAAAAAAAAGAAGAAAACCAAATTACTAGTGTCAAAAGTGAAAAAGATGAACTCACCACCAAGGAGGAAGAAATTAAAGAAATAATTTGCAATTATTCTGCTAAACAGTATGCCAATAAATTTGAAAATCTAAGTGAAGTTGATGAATATTTACAAAAATGTAAGTTGCCTAGGTTTAAATAAGCCTATCTCAAAAAAAAAATTCAACAAGCTATCAGTGAACTCACTAAGAAAAATATATCCTGGGCTAGATGAATTCACAAGTGAATTCTAACCAAAATTTAAGGAACAATTGGTTCCAATTCTGAATAAACTGTTTGGGAAAATAGGTGAAGATGGAACTCTGCCTAATTCCATCTATGACACCAATATTTTGCTGATACCTAAATGAGGAAACAGAAAGAAAATTATAGACCATTTTTCCTATTGAATATGGATGCAAAAATCTTAAATAAAATCTTAGCAAAGCAATTATAGCAAGTTATCACTAGGATAATCTACCATGACCAATCAGATTTATAACAGGAATGTAGGGCTAGTTAAATATTAGGAAAACCATCATTATAATTGACTATATCGGGTGCATTTAGGTGGTGTAGTGGATGGAGCACCAGCCCTGGAGTCAGGAGGACCTCACTACAAATCTGGCCACAAACAATTAATCATTGCCTAGCTATGTGACCTTGGCCAAATCACTTAACCCACTGACTTGCAAAAACAAACAACCAACCTAACAGAAATCGTATGATTTTCTCAATAGATGCTGAAAAATCCTTTGACAAAATACAACAGCCATTCACCTCCAAGGAGAATATGACCTACCTTCCAGCGCAGAAAGAGTAACCTTGAAGAAATAAGGAAGGAGTTTAAAAATCAACTGGAAAATTTGTGATAGAAAATTAACACTTTGCAACAAGAAAACAAATAATTGGAAAATACAGTTGGACAAATGCAAAAAGAAAATAATTCTCTCAAAATCTCAACTGGTCAAATGGAAAACTCTTTCAAACATAAAATCAACCAACTGGAAAAGGAGTTGCAAAAGGTAAAAGAAGAAAATTCTTCTCTAAATAAAATGAATTGAGTCAGTGGAAATGAATAACTTCATGAGACAAGAAGAGTCTGTTAAACAAAAGCAAAAAAATAGAAGAAAATACAAAATACCTCATCAGCAAAACCACTGACCTGGAAAATAGACTGAAAAGGCAAAACCTGAGAATAAAAGGTCTTTCTGAAAACACTGAAGAGAAAAAAATACTAGACTTAAATTTACAGGATTTAGTGATAGAAAATTGCCCTGCTATCATGAAACCAGAGGGCAAAATAGTTATTGAAAGAAAACTTCGATCCCCTCCAGAAAGAGATCCTAAAATGAAAACACCAAGGAATGTTGTGACCAAATCCCATAACCATAAGATAAAAGAGAAAACCCTGCAAGCAACCAGAAAGAAACAATTTAAATACCAAGAAGCCACAGCCAGGATTCCACAGGACCTGGCTGCATCAACATTCAGGGATCAAGGGGCCTGTAAAGAGAAATTCCAAAGAGCAAAGGAGCTTGGAATGCAGCCAAGAATCCACTATCCAGCAAAGCTGAGCCTTCTCTTTCCGGGCATAAGAAAGACATTTAATGAATGGAAGTCATCCAATAATTCCTGATGAAAAAAAAAACAGAGCTAAATACATCAAACAGGAGGTTCAAGAGATGTATAGAAAGGTAAAAAAAGGGGGGTGGGTAAAGAAAAAAACTGTTACCCAATAAGATGAAACTGGCTATATCCCAGCATGGGAAAAAGATTCTCATAACTCTTCAAAATTGTAACTCTATGAGAGAAAAGATACTTAGTCAGAATTGATGGAAACTCATGACTTAACCATGAGACTGCTCCCCGATGGGATGAAACCAGCTGTATTCCTACTTCAGAGGACTCTAATAACTCTCAAGAACTGGAACTTGATTAGAGAGAATATACTTAGCCAGAAGTGGTAGATACTCAGAATTTTCTATGACTCAGATAGAATGATTAAAAACCACTTCATCCTTAAAAAGGGGAACAGGAAGGAGAGGGGAAGAGGGAGGGGACTGAGTGGGGTAAATCTCATTACATTAAGAAACACAAAAGACCTATTGTAATAGACAGGAAGAAGGGAGGAGATAAGAAACACCTGAATCTTCCTCTCATCAGACTTGGCTTAAAGTTAGTTTACACACACACTCAGTTAACTTAAAAAACATCTTACCTTTCAACTATTAAAAGGGGAAAAGGGGAGGAGGGATGGAGACATGGAGTGGGAGAAAAAGGGGAACTAATGGAAGGGAAGGGAAAAGGGAAAAAGGGAAAGGGGAAAGAAAGGGGAGGGGAGTGGACATAGGAAGGTAAATACACTGAAGGTGGTGGTATTCAGAAACAAAATCCTGGGGAATGTGGATAAAGGGGGGAAAGGAAGAAAATACAAACAGAGGAAAGATAGCATGGAGGGCAATAAAGAGTTACTAATTATAACTTTGAATGTGAATGGGATGAACTTAAAACATAAGCAAATAGCAGACTAGATTAAAAAACAGAATCCTACAATATCCTGCTTGCAAGAAACTCATTTGAAGCTGAGAGACATACATATAGAGTAAAGGTAAAGGCTGGAGTAAAATATCTTTTGGTGCAGCTGAAGTGAAAAAAAGAAGAGGTAGCAATTCGAATCTCAGGCAAAGCAGTTGCAAAAATAGACATCATTAAAAGAGATAAGGAAGGAAACTATATTCTTCTAAAAGATACCATAGAGAATAAAGTGATTTCAATACTGAATATGTATGCACCCAATGCAATAACATTCAAACTGAAAGAACTATAGGAAGACATGGACAGAAAAACTCTACTAGTGGGAGACCTCAACCTCCTGCTCTCAGATTTAGAAAAATCAAATCATAAAATAAATAAGAAAGAAGTTAAGGAGGTAAATAGATTGTGATAAAACCTAGATATGATAGACTCATGGAGGAAATTGAATGGGGATAGAATGAAATATAACTTTATCTCTGCAGTACACATGGCACTTACATAAAAAGTGACCATGTACTAGGGCATAAAACCCTAATAATCAATTGCAAAAAGGCAGAAATAGTAAATATATCTTTCTCAGATCACAATGCAATAAAAATCATTTTCAGTATTGGGCCAGGGAGATACAGACCCAGAACTAATTGGAATATGAATAACCTCATTTTAAAGAATGAGTGGATCAAACAACAAATTATACAATTAAATATTTTTTTCCTAGATAATGACAATAATGAAACAACATACCAAAACCTATGGGATTCACTCAAAGCGGCTGTCAGGGGATATATTATATCTTTAAATGCTTGCATGAATAACTCAGAAAAAGAGAAAATCAATGAACAAAATAAGCAACTAAAAAAGTAGAGAAAGAACAAATTAGAAACCTCCAAATAAATACCAAATTAGAAATTCTAAAAATTAAAAGAGAAATTAATAAAATCAAAAGTAGAAAAACTATTGAATTAATAAATAAAATCAGAAGTTGCTTTTATGAAAAAAACAATAAAATTGATAAACCTTTGGTCAGTTTGGTTAAAAAAACCCAAAATACTAGTAACATAAATGAAAAAGGTGAACTCCCCACCAAAGAGGAGGAAATTAAAGAAAATAATAATAATAATTATTATTATTACATAGAAATATATATAGAATATATTATTATTATAATTATTGTGCCCAACTCTATGCCAATAAATTTGACAATATAAGTTAAATGGACAAATATTTACAAAAATGTAAGTGGCCCAGGTTAAATGAGGAGGAGATTAAATACCTAAACAACCCTATCTCAGAAAAAGAAATACAACAAGCCATCATTGAACTCCCTAAGAAAAAATCACCAGGGCCTGATGGATTCACAAGTGAATTCTACCCAACATTTAAGGAACAATTGGTTCCAATTCTATATAAACTCTTTGGAAAAATAGGAAAAGATGGAATTATACCTAACTCTTTCTATGACACCAATATGGTACTGATACCTAAACCAAGAAGAGTTAAAACTGAGAAAGAAAATTACAGAGCTATCTCCCTGATGAATATAGATGCAAAAACCTTAAATAAAATATAAGCAAAACAATCACAACAAGTTATCACTAGGATAATACATTGTGACCAAGTAGGATTTATCCCAGCAATGCAGGGTTAGTTCAATACTAGGAAAACTGCTTATATAATTAATTCTAGCAACAACAAACCTATCAGAAATCATATGATTATATCAATAGATGCTGAAAACATTTTTGACAAAATACAGCACCCATTCCTAGTAAAAACACTAGAGAGTGTAGGAATAAATGGATTGTTCCTTAGAATAATAAGCAGTATCTATCTGAAACCATCAACATGCATTATATTCAATGGTCAAAGGCTAGAGGCATTCCCAATAAGATCATAGTTGAAACAAGGATGCCCATTATCCCCACCACTACTATTCAGCATCATATTAGCAATGTTAGATTCAGCAATTAGAGAACAAAAAGAAACTGAAGGAATTAGATTTGGGAAGGAAGAAACAAAATGCTCACTCTTTGCAGATGACATGATGGTATACCTAAAGAATCCCAAGAAATCATCCAAAAAACTACTGGAAACAATTAGCAACTTTAGCAAAGTTTCAGGATAGAAAATAAATCCTCATAAATCCTCAACTTTTCTATTTATGACTAGCAAGATACAGCAGGAAGAGCTAGAATGATAAATCCCATTCAAAATAGCCTCAGACAATATAAATTATCTGGGAGTCTGTTTTCCATGGCAGACTCAGAAACTTTTTGGAAGAATTACAAAACACTTCTCACACAAATAAAATCAGATTTAAATAACTGGGCAACCATCAACTGATCATGGATAGGTTGAGCTAATATGATAAAAATGACAATTCTACCAAAACTAAACTACCTGTTTAGTACCTTACCAATCAAAATTCAAAAAAAAAAATTACTTTAATGAGTTAGAAAAAAGTGGTAAGTAAATTCATATAGAGAAATAAAAAGTCAAGAAATTCCAGAGATTCAATGAAAAGAAAGTGCAAAAGAAGGTAGTTCAGCCCTATCAGATAAAAAATTACATTATAAAGCATCAGTCATCAAAACTGTCTGGAAATGGCTAAGAAATACAGTGGTGGACCAGAGGAATAGACTAGGTGCAACAGCAGAAAATGATTATAGTAATCTGCTGTTTGATAAACTGAGGGAGTCCAGTTATTGGGATAAAAGCTCTCTCTTCAATTAAAAACTGCTGGGAAAATTGGAAGTTAGTATGGAAGAAACTTACATTAGACCAACACGTCACACCCTATACCTAGATAAGACCCAAATGGATACAGGATTTAGACATTAAAAGCAATATTACAAGCAAATTAGAAAATCAAGTAGTTGACCTTTCAGATATGTGGAAAGGGAAGCAGTTTATGGCTAAGGAAGAGATGAAGAACATCACTAAAAACAAACTAGATGATTTTGATTACATTAAATTAAAAAGCTTTTGCACAGACTAAACCACTGTAACAAAGATCAAAAGAAATGTAGTAAACTGGAAAATAATCTTTACAACTAGTATTTCTGACAAAGGACTCATTTCTTTTTTTTTCATTTTTTATTAAGGATATTATTTGAGTTTTACAATTTCTCCCCATTCTTACTTCCCCCTCCACAGAAAGCAATCTGTCAGTCTTTACTTTGTTTTCATGTTGTACATTGATCCAAATTGAGTGTGATGAGAGAAAAATCATATCCTTAAGGAAGAGAAAAAAAGTTAAGAGATAACAAGATCAGGCAATAAGATATTTGCTTTTTTTCTAAATTAAAGGGAATAGTAAAGGACTCATTTCTAATATATATAGAGAACTGAGTCAATTAAAAAAGCCATTCCCCAATTGACAAATGGTCAAACAATATGCAAAGGTAATTTACAGATGAGGAGATCAAAGCAATTCAAAGTCATTTTAAAAATTTATCTAAATTATCAGAGAAATGCAAATTGAAGCATCTCTGAGGTACCACCTCACACCTCTCAGACTGGTCAATATGACCAGAAAGGACAATGATCATTGTTGGAAGGGCTGTGGGAAATCTGGGACACAAATACTTTGCTGGTGGAGCTGTGAAGTCATCCAACCTTTCTGGAGAGCAGTCTGGAACTATGCCCAAAGTGTAACTAAAATGTGCATATCCTTTGCTCCAGCAATATGACTACTGAGCCTGTACCATGAAGAGATGATGAAAAGGGGCAAAAACATAACTTGTACAAAAAATATTAATAGCAGCCCAGTTTGTGGTAGCAAAAAAATTGGAAATCAAGTAAAACTCCTTCAATTGGGGAATGACTTAGCAAACTGTAGTATATGTATGTGATGGAACACTATTGTTCTATTAGAAACCAGGAGGGATGAGAATTCAGGGAAACCTGGAGGGATTTGCATGAACTGATGCTGAGGGAGATGAGCAGAACCAGAAGAAAAACATTGTACATACTAACAGCAACATGGGGGTGATGTTCAACCTTGATGGACTTTCTCATTCCATTAGTAAAACAATCAGGGACAATTTGTGACTGTCTGTGATGATGAATGCCATCTATATCCAGAAAAAAGAACTGTGGAGTTTGAACAAAGACCAAGAACTACCTTTAATTTAGGAAAAAACTGATATCTTATTGTCTGATCTTGCTATCTCTTTTACTTTATGTTTTTTCCTTAAGGATATGATTTCTCTCTCATCACATTCAATTTAGATCACTGTATACCATGGGAACAATATAAAGACTGGCAAATTGTCTTCTGTGGGGTATGGGGGGGAGGGAAGTAAGATTAAGGGAAAAAATTGTAAAACTCAAAATAAGTAAAATATTTTTTAAAAGATTTAGAAAGAGAAATCCCATTTAAAATAGCTTCAGACAAGATCAAATAATTGGTTGTCTACCTGCCAAGCCAGACTCAAAAATTCTATGAAAACAACTATAAAACGCTTTTCACAAAACAAAAATAAAATTGGATTTTAATAACTAGGAAAATATCAACTGCTCATGGATAGGCAGAGCTAATATAATAAAAATGACAATTCTATCTAAATTAAACTACTTATTTAATGCTGTACCAATCAAACTTCCAAAAACTACCTTGATGAGCTGGAAAAGCTTGTAAGTCAATTCATATGGAGAAACAAAAAAGTTGAAAATTTTCAGGGATTTAATGAAAAAAAGTGCAAAAGAAGGTGGCTTAGCCCTACCAGATCTAAAATTATAATATAAAGCATCAATCATCAAAACTGTCTGGTATTTCCTAAAAATAGAGTGGTGCATCAGTGGAATAGATTAGGTGTAAAAGAGATAGCAGGAAATGATTATAGTAATACCAAGATGAGATCAAATTGTATATGGGATTTATACATAAAAGACAATATTTTAAGCAAACTAAAACAAAGAATAGTTTACCTGTCAGATCTCTGGAAAGGGGAGCATTTTATAACTAAGGAAGACATAGAGAACATCACTAAAAACAAACTGGATAATTTTGATTACATCAAATTAAAAAGCTTTTGCACAAACAAAACCACTGTAACCAAGATCAGAAGAAATGTAATAAACTGGGAAACAATTTTTACAACTAGTGTTGACAAAAGATTCATTTCTAAAATATATACAGAATTGAATCAAATTTACAAAAAAAAAGCCATTCCCTATTTGACAAATAGTCAAAGACATGCAAAGGCAATTTACAGATGAGGAAATCAAAGCAATCTATAGTCATATAAAAATAGTTCTAAATAATTACTGATTATAGAAATGCAAATTGAAGCATCTCTGAGGTACCACCTCACACCTCTCAGACTGGCCAATATGACCAGAAAGGACAATGATCATTGTTGGAAGGGTTGTGGGAAATCTGGAACACTAATGCATTGTTGGCAGAGCTGTGAACTGATCCAACCTTTCTGGAGAGAAAATTGGAATTATGCCCAAAGTGCAATAAAAATGTGCATACCCTTTTATATAGCAAATACTGCTACCAACTCTATATTCAGACAAGAAAAAAGTATAAAAACCATCACTTGTACAATATTATTCATCATAACTCTCCAACAATTGGGGAATGGCTAAACAAATTGTGGTTTATGTACATGATGGAACCCTATTGTTCCATTAGAAATCAGAAGGGATGGGATTTCAGAGAAGTTTGGAAAAACTCAACATGAACCAAAAGAATATTGCATACTCTAACAGTAATATGGGAGTGATCATCATTCTTAATGGACTTGCACACTCCATTAGTTCAATAATCAGGGAGAATTTTAGGAGAATACCATCTGTATCCAGAGAAAGAACTGTGAAGTTTACACAAATGCCAAAGGTTATTACTGTCGATTTTTTTAAAAAGTTGTTTTATGTACTACATTTGCTATCTCTAATGTTTTATTTCTTCCTCAAGTATATGTTTTTTTTCTTCTCAACACATTCAATTTTGATCAATGCATAGCATGGAAACAATGTAAAGATTATCATATTGCCTTCTGTTGGGGAGGGGGAGGGGATGGAGGATTGGGGAAAAATTGTAAAATTCAACCTTACAAAAATGATTAGATAGTACAGTAGTAGAAACTACTGTATATAATTGGAAAACAAACAGAATATAATTAAAAATAAAGCAAAAAACACAAAAATAAATAAAGTAAAAGATCAGAGTGTCTCTCTGAGCAGGAATAGTTTGCTGCTAACTTGGAGGGAAAACTGGGCCAACATACAGTTAGCAACAGTGGAACAGAAAAGGTTTGGGCAGCTTTTAGAGGTCTGGTGTACAGCAGGGTCAGACACTCAAAAAAACCAGACTTTTGATGAAAATGATGGGGAAATACAGAAGTTGCTAAATGAAAAACAAGAATCCCACAGGATTTATCAGCAGCATAGTTCATCCATTTCTAAGAAAGTACCATTTAATTTCATTAAAAGTAAAATATTTCCCTATTGTTCTTAGACTATCATCAATCAATGAAGATGTCATTGATCCTTTACCTCAAATTGAAGTCAATCAGGCCCTAATTGAAGTTCCAACTGAAGAAGAGGTTTTTGAATGCCATTAATTTCATTTCAAGGGCCAAAGCACTTGTATTTTATTTCTGCTGAGATCTACAAGGTGGGAGGGTGCTTTGCTCATCCAAAAACTGACTAAAAATTTTCAGGTTATAAGACATGATGAGGTTATTCCCCCAAGAATTCAAGGATGCCTCCATTGTCCATCTCTATAAAGTCAAAGGAAATAGATTTTACTGTGACAATCATGGGGATTTATCTGTTCTAGTCACTGATAGTAAGAATCTTGTCAAGGTCTTTCTCAAGAGGCTGATCCTTCACTTTGAAGACAGTCACCTCCCCAAGAGCCAGTATGAGTTCAGAAAGGGTCAAGGAGCAGTTGATATAGTGTTTGCTGTTCAACAATTCCAGGAAAAATGCCAAAACAGAACAGAGGTCTGTATACATGTGTAGATCTAACTAAGGTCCCTGAAACCATCAGTCATAGGGGTTTATCAAAAATTATGTCAAAATTTGGTTGTCTGAGGAAGTTTGTCAGTATTGTACATCAATTTCATGATGGCATGTATGCCCAGGTTCTCAAGATTTCCCAGTCACCAATGGAGTGAAACAATGATGTTTCCTTGCTCCCATACTTTGTAGCATGATGCTTTCAGCCATGTTGAACATGGTCTCAAGGTCAGCTACCACACTGATGAAACATTCTTCAACTTGAAAAAGCTACTAACCTTGCAGATGATTGTACATTCAATGCAGCCTCTGAAGTTGTGATTCAGCATGGTATGGATGGATTCTCTGCTGCATGTGCTAATTTTGGTCTACCAATTAACAGGAAAACATGGTTGCTTCATCAGTCATACCATCCATATGTAGAACCATCAATTACAGCAAATGGAGAACTTTTGAGTACTGTGGACCAGTTCACATATCTTAGCAATGTCCTTTCCAGGGAGGTACACATTGACAATGAGGTTGACACTCACATTGTCAGAGCTAGCTCAGTATTTGGGAGACTCCGAAAGAAAGTGTGGGAGAGAAGAGGTATTAGACTGACTACCAAACTGAAGGTCTACAGTGTCACTGTACTGACCTCATTGCTATATCCCTGTGGAACCTGGATAGTCTATCAGTGCCATGTCAGAAAACTGAATAGTTTCCATTTAAACTGTCTTAGGAAGATTCTAAAGATCTCCTGGTAAGAGAAGAAACCAGACATTGAGATCCTTTATGGAGCTAAACTACCCAGCATTTCAGCATTACCATGGAGAGTGCAACCACAATGGGCCAGTCATATTTTAGAATGCCAGAAGTATGCTTGCTAAAAAAGACTATTCTATGGAGAATTCACACAGGGCAAGTGCTCACAGGGGGCTCAGAAAAACTGATACCAGGACACTCTGAAGGTCTCTCTGAAGATCTTTAGAATTGATTGTACTGCATGGGAGACTGGCACAGAATCACCCAACATGGTGTGCCCTCATCAGTGAGTATGCTGCACACTATGAGGAAGGTAGAATTAAAGCAGTTCAAAGGAAGAGTGACATATGTAAGTTTATAATACTCAAATAGGTGTTCACATGGGCTATTTGTGCCTGAACTGTGGTAGAACATTCTGACTTCACACTGGGCTGAGCAGCCACAGTTGGTTACACTGTAATTTGTCTCAAACAATAGTGATGTCATTTTGATCTTCTTCAGTAACAAAGGACAAGAATCATACTTTCTAGGCTGTATGGTAAGAGGAGATTATTCCCCAGAAGTTCAAGATTACCCTTACTGTCCATATCCATAAAGGTAAAGGAAATAGATTATTCTGTGACAATCTCACGGAGTCTCTCTTTTAGTCATTGTTGACAAGATTCTTGTCATAGTCTTCCTTAATAGGCTCATCCTTCTCCTGGAAGATGGTAATATATTCGAGAGACTGTGTGATTCCAGAGAAGGTTGGACAAGAGTACATATGATAAATTCTTCTAACTGAAAAGGTTACAAGCCAAGACAAAATTATTGGTTTGAGTGTTGATTTACATATGATTGTACACTCAATGCAGCCTTGGAAGCTGAGATGCAACAAAGAAAATACAGGTGCTCTAATTAGCCAGAACCATTACATTCATACATGGAACCATTTGTTAAAGCAAATGGAGAAATTTTAAATACTGTGGATAAGTTCATTTCCATTGGCAGTATACTTTTCAGGAATGTACCCTTTGAAAGTGAGATTGATTCACTCATTATCATACTATTGAGAGACTCCTGAAGGAAAGTGTGGGGGGAAAAAAGAGGTGTTACATTGACCATCAAACTGTAGGTGCATAGGGTCATTGTTCTGACTTTATTATTGTATGCCTGTGAAACTTGGAAAGTATACCAGCTCCATGCCAGAAAACTGAATCTCTCCTATTTGAATTGTCTCAGGAAGATTCTGAAGTGATCATCTTGCAGCATAAGGTATCAGACACTATGGTCCTTTCTTGAGTTAAATTGCCAAGCATTTAAATGATTCTTTAGAGAGCAGAATAGACGGAAGTCAGATGGTAGACATGAGGAAGCAGAAATTTCAATGCATTGGAGACGACTGGTTAAAATATCCAGAGCCAAGAGATGGAATTATCTGTGCAAGAAAATCAAGGGATACATAAGTGCATGGAGAGGAGTTGTCTAAGAAGACCTGAAATGTAGGAAAGGTACAGATTAAAAGATTATTTTAAAATAAAATGGAAGATTCTATATTTTATTTTAGAGGTAATAGGAAGTCAGTGTGGTTTTTTTTTGAAGAGTGACATGGTCTAAGCTCAGTTTGATAATTGAATGGAATATGGACTAGAATAAGAAGACTTGAGACAAGGAACCTGACCAGGATATTGATAAAACCTCAGTATGGGATGATACAGTTCTCCTCTAACTTAGTGGCAGCCATTAAGCATATATGTCAATAGCATACACACACACACACACATATTTGTGTAAAGTCTGGAGATAACTATAACTATATAGACAATTTGTCCTCCAGGAATATTTCAGACCAGGAATATATTCTGTATTCCTCCAGGAATATATTCTAGACCACATATAAAATGGTGATTAAAAAGAATGAGACAGGCAAAGCAGAGGGTATACCTGACATGGTGACAAAATTCCAGAGATTCAGAATCAGAACTGGGATCCAAAAGAAGGATAGCTTAATCAGGTCCTTCCTACAAAATAGAAGTTGCAAAAGGAACCTACAAATGTGAATAGAAGGATTCTCTAGGGTAAAAAAGTAGCCGAGTTATGGGTAGCAAAATCTCCAAAGGAGCTGCACTATCCCCACAAGGTTAAATTCTGACAGACGTGACCCAATGACCAGTCTTATTAAGAAATCTTTATACTGTATAAACAGTAGGTCAAGACCAAATTGAAGTAAAAACTCAAAACTTAAAAAATCAGATGCTGAGAAATCCTTGAACATAGTTCCTGCTCTACAGAAACTTGTATATTACAAGTATAAGCAATAACCATATAAGTAATGTTATAGTACAAATATATATACATATATATATATGTTAATTGATTCAGTGTGAGAAAAAGAAACAACTGTCAAGAGAAAGTGATGGAGGTGTTGGAATTAGACATGTTGGAATAGGACTTGGTAGGAGAAAATAAAAGTACATTCTGGTTAAAATAGTAGTAATAACAACTTTCAAAGGTGATTATCCATGATACAGGAAACATTTTGATGTATTCTGTGTAGCAAAGGATGCCTAGGAAATTTTGCTTAGAGCTCATTTGAATGACCTTATGTGATAACATAATTGTGGAAGAATGTTTCATCTAGGAAATCTTGTATGTTTTAGCTGTGTTTAATTTTATCCCAGAAGAGTCCCCCAAATGTAACAATTAATCTGATCTTATTCTTCCAGAGGGAGGATAGTTTTATCTCTACCCTCTTTAAAGTAATAGCTATGTTTTTCTCTAATGCTTTTGACTGAAGACAGTTTTTGGTATGCTCTATCCATATGTACTAGAGATCCATTTAATTAATCAACATCAAGCAGCAATTAAAATGAGATACTTATTTTGACCAGAGAGTAAAGAAAGAAATACACTCATTTTCCCTCATACCTGGGAGCACACTCTCCCCTACATCACCTCAGATGTTCTTCAGAATGATCTCAGATTCAATACAATTTTACAATTTATGCCCATAAAGTTTCTTTCCAAAAAAGGGTTCTCTTTTAAAATGAATGTTATTTTATTTTTTCCAATCACATTCAAAAATAGTTTTCAAGACTTGTCTTTTTTGTAAGATTTTGAGTTCCATATTTTTCTACCTCCCTCCCCTCCTCTCTCCCCATGGCAATGAGTAATCTGATATAGGTCATAAATGTATAGTCATATTTAACATATTTTCATATTAGTCATGTTATGAAAGAAGAATCAGGACAAAAGGGGAAATGAGAAATAAAAACGAACCTAAAAATAAGTTTTAAAAAGTGAAAATAGTATGCTTTGCTCTGCATTTAGACTTCATAGTTTTGTTTTGCTTTTCCCCTCTGGATGTGGATGGCATTTTCCATTATAAATATTTTAGAATTGTCCTTGATCATGGAACTGCTGAGAGAACTGAGTTCATCATACTTGATGATGATCACAAAATGTTGCTGTGAATGTGTACAAAATTCTCCTGATTCTTCTCATTTCTCTTTCAAAGTACACCCACTCATGAATTCTTACAGAAGAATTGTTAACTCCATCAATTTCCAATTCTTTGCCACCACAAAAAGACCTGCTAGAAATATTTTTCTATATATGGATATTTCCCTCTTTTTCAAGATCTCTTTGGGATACAGACTTAGCAGGGATATTGCTGGATCAAAAAGTGTGCACATTTTTATTGCCCTTTGGGCAAAGTCCAAGTTAAGACATTTTCCCATACAAAAGTTTACAGTGTATTCCCTCACTGGAACAAAGTTAAATATGAACTATCTTTATCTTTTTTATAAGTATTTTTTGTTATAAGTATTTTATCAATATTTGTTATAAGTATTTGCTGTTTTCATGTCTTTCATAATTTTTGACTAATACATTATTTAGAATATAAATTAATTTACGTTTAGATATGCATCATTTGTTCATATTCTCATATTATTTATCACTTTATTACATTATTGTAATTATGTTAAAATTTTTGGACTTTTATCATTTAATGATTAGTGGTGAACAACACTATGCTTCTAGGGAAAAAAAGAGTTGATCAAAAACCTAGAATATTGAGTTTTTTATCTGACGCATATTGTCTCAGTGACCCTGGGTAAGTCATTTAATCTCTTAGTACTAATGGCAGTTCCCTAAGACTTTGAAGTTGGAGGCAATTCTCCAACTTGTATTGGAAAAAAGGAGATTTTCTTGCTTAATAGTTCCCTATACCAAAGAAATCACAGGTCAATTTCCTATTTTACCTTGATGAGCTAGTAGTTGATCAATTTTTGAAAAAGCACTGTGAATGCTTTCCAAATATGAATGGTCTTAAAACTTCTATTAAATTATTTCTATGTGAGCTTAAAAATAGTATTTTCTAACATTCAGTTCAATTTTCAAGTTTTTGTCATTATTAATTACATGTGACTTTAAAAATTTTTTTGCAAGGCAATGGGGTTCAGTGGTTTGTCCAAGGTCACACAGCTAGGTAATCATTAAGTGTCTGAGGCCGGATTTGAACTCAGGTACTCCTGACTCCAGGGCCAGTGCTCTATCCACTAAGCCACCTGGCCGCCCCTTAAATTTTTAATAGAAGAATGAAATTCACCTTATTATTGTGACTTGCTATTTTCTATTTTATTTCAACTGTCCCTTTAAGTACCTTATGACATTAACTCAGTGATCATATAGTTAATTAAAATATTTTCATTGTCCATGAAGCCTTTAATATTATGTAATTTTCTCATTTATCTCTTTTGATGTTTTGTTCTTTACCTCAAATCACAACTGCAGGTGCTGATTTTTAAATTCAGAAAGTTAATTTCATCATCTCACACTAATCTTTATGCTTTAATATGATTTATGTTATATCCTATAGGTTATAGGGAACTAGATTTGTTTTTAAAAAATGTTTATATCCATTTTGTTTTGTATTATAATCAATTCTTCAATCCAATATAATATTTTATAATCCATTCTTCAACTCTAGTTCTTTTTAAAGTCAAGTTCAATCTATTAGCTTTTACAGAGTATGAACCTGGGGCGGCCAGGTGGTGCAGTGAATAGAGCATCGGCCCTGGAGTCAGGAGTACCTGAGTTCAAATCCGGCCTCAGACACTTAATGATTACCTAGCTGTGTGACCTTGGACAAGCCACTGAACCCCATTGCCTTGCCAAAAAAACTAAAAAATAAAATAAAAAATAAAGAATATGAACCTTATAACTGTTAAATCTGTTTTTCACACTACTTTATCATATTATTTCACTAATTTATAAGTTCTGTGCTTAGTCCAGTATTATTTGGCATCAGTCATTTGTTGGACTTACATATACATTCACATTTTAAATAAATCACCCCTCTGTTCTTTTTCTGCTTCCATCCTTTAAAAATCACATAGATCCCAGGATTCTACTTTTACTAATATTTTCTTTAAAACTTTTAGTCTTTCATTATTTATTTTTAGATGAGAATATAGCTAATGAATTTATCAGACCAGTTCAGTTCCCCCCAATTTCTGATCTTTCTCTTCATCTGTGGCACTCACTTCAAAACATATTTATTTTCTATTCTTTGTTTCTCATCTTTGCCCTTCCCATGGTCATTTACTTTTGTACAATTGCTTTTTTCCCAATTTTAGCCACTTTTAATGTACTTTTACAAGGTGGGAGGTCAGAAATAGCTTGCTTTTCTACCCCTTATAGAATATAAATACTAAGATTAATAATTTATTTATCCCTCGCCTTAAAATCTGTTTTAGCCTTTTAAGATTCTATCTCCCAGTTTGCTATCCTAGTCCCAGCCTCAGAGATTATTTAATCTGTAGGAGAGATTGAAAATGTTTAGTTACTTAAAAATCATTTTTATCCCTTGAAGGAATATGAGAGTATATGTAGGAAATTTGTAGAGGTGAAAGCTGATTTACCTTGACTTTGGTATATAGCATTTCAGTCTTTCTGTTCTATTCTTTCCATAGGGAAGAAAAAGTAGTTGGTTCTAATGGTGCTTTTTGATAGGTGATTTTATTATTGGCTTTTAAAAGCCTCTGTCTCTGAAGTTTGGAAATTTCATGACATTTCTGAATAAAATTTAAGAACCTCAATGTCAGAATCCTGTGAAAACTATCAATCTGTATTTTGTCCTCTTTTCTTATTACTTCTAGAAAATTTCCTTGTATTATTTTATGAAACATTCAAGTCCAACATCTTATTTTTTATGTTTTTCTAGAATACAATTATTTCCCAGGTTATGTTAATATATATAATATAGTTCTGTTACCTTGATTCATAGAGATTACATAACTTCATTTAGTAGCACTGGGATTAAAAAATTCCATTACTTTCTCATCTGTCTCCTGAATAAACCATTATCTTTCTAAAAACAAAAATGTGAACAAAAACCTTGCCAATGTATGAAAAATTTGTAGCAAGTACCTCAAACTTTTGAGAACTGTAACCATTTTTGTTGTTCCTGCATGGATTTTAATTTAATTTTTTACATGACAGATATTCTTTATTTTACTTATTGAGATTATTAAAAACTCTAAAGATTACTTCAATAGATCCATTATACATCTGGGTACTTTTTATTTCCCTTTTGAACTCACTTTTTAAAATCTTTATCATTTAATATTTATTCACTGTTTTCATTCTTATTTCAATTATTACAATTTTTTTCTGTAAAGTAATATTCCCTTGAAACACTTCTTTTCTTTCCCCCTTTTTTATTGTTGTTCTTTTACTATATTTTATGTGCTTGTTACTATTTTAAGATGATGATAGGGAACTAGATTTAATCAAACCACACATTCTACCATTTTGTGAGAAGCATGGACTAATAGTGCGAACGCTGTATCTCTAGACAGAGGACCTAGGTTTGAATTGTAATTCTGCTACTTAAAATTGGACTACATCACTTTAGAAGTCTCTTTCTGTTTTCAGCCTATGATTCTGTAATGATTTACTCTTCATATTATTTCTACTACATATGACTTGCTCTACTACTATGATTTGTTTAATATATTGAAGATGTAAAAACCAATAACCTGGTTTTTTCCAGGTTCCCATTGCAAAGGTTGATGATCTAGATTACAACAATAACATGAGTCAACCAATTTAGGGTTATTGACATTGCTCTGATATTCAGAATGAGCAATGAAAACAAGCCAGTGGTTTGAATAGTCACAATTAAATAGTAATTTAACCATCACCTATATCAACTGGCAATTAAATTTCACTTTAAGGTCGTCAAAGTATTTTAATAATGATAATAATAGCAGCGAGCATGTGTAGAGCACTTACTAATTTTCCAGGTACTATGCTAAGAACTTTAAAAATATTATTACATTTGATCCTCACAACAACTATGGGAAATACATGCTATTATTATCCTCATTTTTACAGGTGAAGAAGCAAATGCAAATAGCGATTAATTGACTGCCAATTTTGAACTCAGGTTTTTCCTATTCCTGGTTTAACATTATACCATTTAGCTGCCTCCATTATCTAATTTTATCCTCAAAGTTCCTTTCAAGGGGGGGAGAAAGTGGGCGAGGGAAGAAATATGCCTGTTTTATAGATGAAGAAACTGATACTCAAAGAAGTTACATGACTTGAACAAAAGCTAGTAAATCTCAAAGTTAATATTTGAACCAAAGTTGATCCTAAATCTTACAGCCTCTTTCTCTAGCATTTAATATCCTTTGGCATTCTGTCTTCTTTACATTCTACACAATTTAATTTTTCAGTAATCATTTGGAAGCTGACAGGTGCTGATTCATTGAAAAACAATGGTGATAATCCTAAGGATGCTGGGCAACCACTTGCCCAGAAATATAGAAGAGACTGATGCATGAGGTATTAGATTGAATGAGTTGATGTTTTAGGTTCCTTTTAATTCTGAAATTCTCTGATTCTATAGATAGGGATTTTAAAAAACAAAAATAAAAAAAAACACTGTTGAATTTTTGTTGTGTAGATGGCAAGTGTGATACTGCTATTTCCCTACCATTTGAATTGTCCATATGCAAATATATAGTGGAAAACATCACAGTCTACCTTTTTTATCCTGTTATTATTAAGTTATGGTCATAACTGAATATATGACAATATTCTTTTTTCCAACCCTTTACCTCACCATCCAAACTTGAAACTGAAAAATATAAAGTAGTTGTCAAGTCACTGAAGAAGCCAAATCCAAAAAATTCCTCTTTAATGGGAGAATCTTAGGAGTTCAAAGAAAATAAAATGAAACAAGGGGTGGCTATGTGGCACAGTGGATAAAGCATCAGCCTTGGAGTCAGGAGTACCTGGGTTCAAATCTGGTCTCAGACACTTAATAATTACCTAGCTGTGTGGCCTTGGGCAAGCCACTTAACCCCATTTGCCTTGCAAAATCTAAAAAAAAAAAAAAGAAAATGAAACAAGCAAAAAATTTTATAAAGATGACAGAATCTCCAAATTACCAGTATCAAAAAAATAAAAAGGGTAAAATAACCACCAATGAGGAAATTAAAGAGATAATTAAGAGGTACTTTTCCAAACTGTATGCCAAAAAATTGGATAATATGAGGGAAATGGATGAATATTCGCAAAAATACAAATTTCCCAGATTAACAGAAGAGGAAATAAATTACTTTAATAACCCCATTTCAGAAAAAAAAAGGAATTGAAGAAACCATCAATAAACTCCCTAAGAAAAAATTTCCTGATCCAGATGGATCTACAAGTGAATTCTATCAAACATTTAAGGAACAATTTATTCCTATTCTATATAAACTATTTTTAAAAATGGAAGAAAGAGTTCTGTCAAACTCCTTTTATGATGCCAACATGGTGCTGATACCTAAAACAGGAAGAACCAAAACAAAGGAAATTATAGACCAATCTCCCTAATGAATATTGATAAAAAAAATCTTAAATAAAGTTTTAGCAATGAGACTACAGCAAGTTATTACTAGGATAATACGCTATGATCAGCTAAGACTTATACCAGGTAGGCAGGGATGGTTCAATATTAGGAAAACCCTCAACATAATTGAACACATCAATAGCAAAACCAACAATAAGCATATGATTATCTCAATATATGCTGAAAAATCCTTTGATAAACTACAACATCCTTTCTGATTAAAAACACTTGAAAGTTTAGGAATAAGTAGAGTTTTCCTTAAAATAATAAATAGTATCTATCTAAAACCATCAACAAATATCATATGTAATGGGAATAAACTTGGAGTATTTCCAATAACATTAGGAGTGAAACAAGGATTATAACCATCGCCATTCAATAAATGTATTAGAAATATTAGCTTTAGAAATAAGAGAAGAAAAATAAATTGAAGGAATCAAAATTGGCAATAAGAAAGTAAAGTTTTCTTTCACTCTTTGCAGATGATATGACAGGATACTTAGAGAACCCAAGAAATTCATCTAAAAATTTCCTTGAAACAACTAACAAATTCACCAAAGTAGGATATAAAATAAATCCACATAAATCATCAACATTTCCATATATGAACAACAAAGCCCATGAGCAAAAGCTAGAAAGAGAAAATCCATTTAAAGTAACTATAGACAATATTAAATACTTGGGAATCTGCCTCCAAAGACAAATCCAGGAACTGAAACCAAGAACACAACCATGAACAAAATTATAAAGCACTTCTCATCCAAATAAAGTCAGATCTAAATAATTGGAAAAATGTCAATTGCTCATGGTTAGGTTGAGCTGATATAAGAAAAATGACAATTCTACCTAAGTTAAATTACTTATTAAGTGCTATAATAATTAAATTACCAAATAAATACTTTACAAGCTAGAAAAAAATAGTAACAAAATTCATCTGAGCAACAAAAGGTCAAGAATAGCAAGGGAACTGATGAAAAAAATGTAAAGGAAGGTGACCTAGCTCAAATCTAAAACTATACTATAAAGCATCAGTCATCAAAATTGCCTAGTACTGGTAAGAGTAATGAATCAGTGGATTTAGGATAGGTTCTATAGTAAATGACTACAGAAATCTACTGTACTAGGATAATACACCAAGATCAGGTAAGATTTATACCATGTAGGTTGGTATATCTTATTATTTGACAAAAATTGTTGGGAAAACTGGAAAATAGTATGGCAAAAGCTAGACATAGACCTATATTTCACACCCTATACCAAAATAAAGTCAAAATGGGTATGAGATTTAGACATAAAGGGTGATACTATAGATAAATTAATAGACCAAGAAATTGTCTATCAGATCTATGGAAAGGGGATAAATTTTTGACCAAACAAGAATTAGAGTACATTATAAAATGCAAAATGAATAATTTTGACTATATTAAATTAAAATTTTTTGCCATAATAGAATCAGTGTTGTCAAAATTAGAAGAAAAGCAGAAAACTGAGAAACAGTCTTCACAGTTAGGAGTTCTGATAAAGGTTTCATTTCTAAAAATATAGAGAGAATTGCATCAAATTTATAAGCTTGCTAGTCATTTCCCAATTGCTAAATGGTTAAAGGATATAAATAGACAGTTTTCAAATGAAGAAATTAAAGCTATATATAATCATATGAAAAACTGTTCCAAATAATTATTGATTAGAGAAATGTAAATTAAAACAATAATGAAGTTTCACCTCACACCTATCAGAATGACCAAGATGAGAAAAAGGGGAAATGATCATTGTTAGAGACATGTGGGAGGATTGGGACATTGATGCATTGCTGGTGAAATTGTGAATGGAAAAATAAAAAGGGAAAAAATTAAAAAAAAAAGAAATTGTGAATGGATCCAACCATTCTGGAGAGCAAAATGGAATTATTCCCAAAGAGCAATGTAACTGTTCATTCCCTTTGCCCCAGCAATTTCAATTCTGGACCTATATCCACAAGAAATCACAAAAATATAGTAAAAGACCCACATGTTCCAAAATATTCATTGTAGCTCTTTTTATAGTGGCAAAGAATTGGAAATTGAGGGAATGCCCATCAATTCGGGAATTATTAAACAAGTTATGGTACATGAATACTACAAAATATTATTATTCTATAAAAAACCATAAATGATCAGACTCAAGAGAAGCACGGAATGGCTTATAGAACCAAGAGAACAATGTACACATTAACAACATTGTGAGATGAACAACCTTGGTGGAAGCATCTCCTCTCAGCAGTTCAGAGAGCTAGGACAACCATTTTAGACCGGCTATGGACAATGTTCTTATCCCCATCCAGAGGAAGAAAAACAAAACAAAACAATACAAAAAACAACCCTTCTGAATCTGATGAACACTTTATAAAAAATATCTCTTATGTATCTCTTTCCCTCTATCCTAATTTGTCATACTGAAAATGACTATCTGTAAACATATTTATCAAAAATATTTATGTACAATGCTAACCTGACTTTTTGATGCTGATGGAAGGGATGGGAAGGGAAGGTGGAAGGAAATTTTGTAACTTAAAAATATACATGTGCATATGACTGAAAAAAATAAATAAATAAAAAGATGACAGGACCTAATCACATGACATATATAACCTTCCAATTACAGTTTAATAGACCAATCTACAAACCACTTATCATTTTCAAAGATCATTATATTCTCTTCAAAGAGGAAACATGTTGTTCTGAAAAGGATGCTGGACTTGAAGTTATGAAGACCTGAATTGAACCCTGACTCTGACATTAAGTAAATATATGTCACTGGGCAAGCCACTAAACTCTGAGTTCCAGTTTTCTCATCAGTAAAATGGAAATAATAATAAACATAATACCTACTTCTCACAGTTGTGAGAAGCTTAAGTAACATAATCTATGTAAAGCATTTAGTAAGCTTTAAAGAATTATTTATCAATGATATATATTAAAATTATGATTTTTATATGTGGAATGTAATCCTGTTTTATTACATACAATGAAAATGTATGCATATTTTCATTATATGTACATACATGTATATAATATATTTCATTGTGTATATAGCTATATCCACATATCTGTGGATATGTATGCGTATACATGTGGTTGTATGGGTACAAATATGTATATATTTTTATATATGCATACACACTTATATTAGTTGCTCTTTGATTCAATAGTTCCTCCACCTCATCCTCCTGGCCTCTTGGTTATTTTAGTCCTAGAAAACAAAGTAAAGGCAGGGGCAAAAATCAATTATTCAAAAACAATAACTATATTTTACCTTCCCCAAGCAATACAGGGAGGGATTAAAAATGTAGCTCTTAACATAAGTAGATTTATGTCTTGGGAATTTGTTTTCCCCCATTCTATGTGCACATTCTATTGATGAATTCTATCCACTTTCTTAAAATTGAGCTCCAGACTGGTCATTCAATGATAGCTATACTTTTTAAGTAATACCTTCTAAAGATATCAGAGGGAACATACAGGTGTATTATGCAAAGTTTCCAAATTTCTCCAGGCAATTTAGATGAACATTTTGGAAAATTTAGTTCCTGAAAGCCTATTTCCCAGATGCTCCACATCATACTCTGGGCCTTATCAACCTTAGCCAGATGCTAATTTTCCAGATCACTGATCCTGAGGTCAGTTCCTGAAATAGAAGTAGAGACTATTTTCCATTCCTTATTCATAATTTCTGCAGTTTCTTGGAGTATGTCAATATCACATTAAAATTTTCACTTGATACCACTTACCATTTGCTTAACTGCTTCCTAGCTATAGAATCCATCCATTTCAAATATGGTAGTGGGACATAGGGGAAAAAGGTGGAATTATTTAATTGACCAGATGCCTTACATTAAATGGGAAAGCTTTCAAGTTGACACTGCAGTGTTACCTTTCACTCCTGTCAGCAATTACAGGGGGAAAATACTGCTGACAAATCAAACTGTAAAGAAAAGGGGGAAAATGAAGATGGGGAAAAGAAAAGCAGGATTTGTTTTTTTTCCCCTTATCATTGGAGTGAAAAATCCGAAGAGAAGAAGAAATAGAAAAGTGTAACGTCTAGATTATGTGTCTATTTCTGAAGATTCAATAAGCTATGGTGTGTACCCATGAGATTTCAGGTTTAGCTAAATATTTTCACTCAGGGGAATGTAAAGATAGCTAGTTGCATGACTGATAATAAAAAATAGATGACAGGCAGGAACTCTGACTGGAATTTATCAGTGAAAGTCTGTGTAATCTTCAAAAGAAAGGCTATTGACAAAGGGAAACAAGTTCTTAAGTTTGAAATCAGGTACAATCTTTAAAACATCTTGTCCAATCCCTTCATTTTGAAGAACATGCAGAATATTGTAGAGGAATTGGCCTCCATTGACATGAGAACAAAGTGATTCATGTTCTTATTTTCTCCTCTTAAAACCCCACAGTTTAGATATTAAATTGGTTAAAGTGAATGAATTTTACATTTAGGATGTATGCCAGATGAATGTCACTCATTAATCTTGGTAAATGTCACAGCACAAAAATTTAGTCTAAGTATAAAATATTTGAACTAATTCTCTTTATTTGACCTTATAGAGTGAAGCAACATATACATTAAGATTATAAATAATGATAACCATCTTTCACTATTCTATTAAAGAGATGAATTCTTCATTTTCATACAAACCCAAGGAGATCTTTGAAAATTTATGCAAGGGCAATGAATTCATGAAATAATAACAATAATTGTTAGGTTGGTACAAATTTTACATGGCATCTCATTTCATACCCAAAATATGAGGTGTCATTACTATTTTTCTATTTTTATAGATGAGGAAGATGATGCTGAGGATATTTAATGACTTGTCTAAGTCTTGTAACTAATAAGTATCTGAAACAGATCTGTTTGAATGCCTTGTCTAGAAATCTGGCTATTATTTTCTCCCCTACCATCAACCTCATAGACATCCAGGTTCAAAACTTTGACTTTACACTCTACCTTTTTAACTGTATTCTTTCCACATCCAATTTATTGCCAGCTGTTATCATTTTATCCTTTATAATATTTCTCCTATATGTCCCCTTCACCCTAATACAGGCTTCATCACCCTACACCTGGATAATTGTAAGAGCCTGCCTCAAGCTCTCCCCACTCCAATTAATCCTTCTCATAGTTGCCAAAATAATTTTCTAAAGTACAGGTTTGACCATATTTTCTATTAAGTTAAATCCAGTGTCATTCTGTTACTTCTAAGAGCAAATATAAGGTCTTCCTTTTGGATTTAAAGACCTTCACAATATATTTCCAATAGATATTTATAGCCTATAGTAAATATATCCTGCATTCTTGGTTTTTTTTGTTTGTTTGTTTTAGGTTTTTGCAAGGCAAATGGGGCTAAGTGGCTTGCTCAAGGTCACACAGCTAGGTAATTAATATCTGAGATAGGATTTGAACCCAGGTACTCCTGACTCCAGGGCCAGTGCTTTATCCACTGCCACCTAGCCGCCCCCATCCTTCCTGCATTCTTTGCTTTGGCCAAACTGCCCTTCTGGCTATGGGACTTAATTTCCCCAAGCTCTATCTTTTCTATTAACTTTTCTACTTTATGCTTATAATGTACCCAATTTTCACTCATCTCTTAGAATCCCTACTTTCCTTCAAAATTCAACTCATTTAGTCACCTTTTACATAAAACATTTTCTAATTTTCCTTTCCTTCCTATCACATTGAATTTGTTATTAATAGTTTTATATACATGTATATACATATATATACATATATACATATTATATATATGCATAATATTATATACATACATATATATATATATATATTCAATTGAATGCAAGTTCCTTGAAAGTAAGGACTACTTCACTATTTCTTTGTAACACTAGCCTTTATAACAAAGTTTGACAAATACTTACTATATTGGGGAAATTTTCTTTGTCCTGATTAAATGTAGCTCATGGAAATCTTTTTTTTTAGGTTTTTGCAAGGCAAATGGGGTTAAGTGGCTTGCCCAAGGCCACACAGCTAGGTAATCTTTAAGCATCTGAGGCCTGATTTGAACTCAGGTACTCCTGACTCCAAGGCCGGTGCTCTATCCCCTATGCCACCTAGCCGCCTCTCATGGAAATCTTTAATGGAAGAGGCTGAATTTTTTGGAAGGGCCTGAATGAAGCCACATTTTAAGGGGTCCATCCTGAATGAAGTCACATTTTAAGGGGTCCATCCAGTTTGATCAACACTGACTAAGAAAGAAGAAAGGCCTCAGTGACCCATCATCAGATCATTTTATGATTCTCCTATCTGGAGTTAAGGCTCAGATCTTTTAATCAAGTAGCTGAGGAATATTTGCATATAAGTATTTTGACATTGTTGGGTCTTGCCTGTTGCCATAGTAACTTCCTAAGGTCAGGACACTTAAGCTGTTTTTTTACTCATTTTTTAGATTTTTTTTTTTTGCAAGGCAATGGGGTTAAGTGGCTTGCCCAAGGCCACAAA